>NC_090903.1:15433817-15508817 GCF_040956055.1 Brachionichthys hirsutus | reverse complement strand
CTGGAGAAGAGACATCGCCCCAGGACTGAGCACGCTACAATATGACACGCTACGACACAACATGCTACGACACGACACGCTACGATACTACGACACGCTACGACACGTCACGACACGCTATGGAACAACACGTCACACTACGACACGCTGCGACACGACAACACAATGACACGACACGCTACGGAACAACACGTCACACTACGACACGCTGCGACACGACAACACAATGACACGACACGCTACGGAACAACACGACACGCTACGACACATCACGACACGTCACGACACGCTACGGAACAACACGACACGCTACGACACGACACGACACGCTACGGAACAACACGACACGCTACGACACGACACGACACGCTACGACACGACACGACACGCCACGACACGTCACGACACGCTACGACACGACACGACACGACACGCCACGACACGTCACGACACGCTACGACACGTCACGACACGCTACGACAGGCTACGACATGACACAACGACATGACACGCTACGACACGACACGCTACGACACGACACGACACGCTACGACACGCTACGGAACAACACGACACGCTACGACACGCTACGACACGACACGACACGCTACGACACGCTACGGAACAACACGACACGTCACGACACGCTACGACACGCTACGACATGACACAACGACATGACACGCTACTACACGACACGCTACGACATGACTGATCTTCGTCACCAGCCCCAGAGGAACACTACAGACTCTCTGACCACCCTCTTCATCAGAGGACCTGTTTCGCAGTGATTGAGGTCGCTAGTTAAGCTGATTAATCAATAATCAATGATGAAACATGACAGAAGTTCATTGATTACAATGTTTCTACTTGTTCGTGTACTTAATTCTACCGTTACGGTGATCTAAAGCATCATTTAATCGTACGTTGTTGTTGTTTACAGTCATAACACGCGGGGAACGTCTCCGCTGAGTCTCGCGCGTCGATGACGATGACGATGACGCTTCACCATGGGAACGGAGGCGCGAGCCGCGCGAACAAAAGGCTCGCGGCCAAATGAGCACAAAAAGAAAAACATCACAAAACATATTTGTACAAAAATGTTGGGGTCCATTACACCAGACCGGAAGCTGTGCCGTCTCTAACGGACACTGGGAAGTGTCCGGTAAGTTAACGGTAACTAGCAGAGGCACCGGGTAGTCAGTCGTTCGTGAGTTTGAAGTTAGCAAACGCGGCGTTTTCTTACCGCGGGAAACGTCTTCCGGTTAAACCTCCGGTTTCCTCCATGATGAGCTCCCGGAGCACAAAACAATCCGCCGTTAAGTCACCGACACGCACCGAGAGGAACGGAGCAGGCAGGCGCCTACCGGAACCTCCGCCTGAAGCTAACCGGGATGCACATTGTCGAGCTTCCGATCTGGCCTTTCACAATAAAAGCCCAGCACCTGTACATCCGCCGCTCAGGACTATGTGAAAATAAAAGTTTATTAATGTTCCAACATCCAGCCTGTTATTTTCTAAACTTTATGTCCAGATTGTTTTTTTAATTATAAAGAACTGCGAGACGGAATCTGAGACAGCTGAAGCTCCTCCTTCTTCCGTTTTCGCTCTGATTTGGTCGATTTGAACGTTTTTAATTGGAGATCGTTGGAATTTAACTTTTCCTACGTCACGCAAAGGAAACAAAAGAGCCCGCCCCCCGCACCGACACAGCTGGTCTGTGATTGGTGCAGAGCTGATGTCGTCAGAGCGTCGCCCAGATCAGGAAATCACAGTCAGCCGGACGAAATTGAATCAAACACTGGAAACGAGCCAGACCTTTATTAATCTCTTCTACCTGTCGCAGGTGAGTTCGCTTCATGGCGCGGTTGTCAGTCACGTGACTAAACGCCAGCAGCAACTTGGTCCTGCCGTTATGAGGAAGAGACGCTTCCTGTTCAGAGAAGTTAACTGAGATCAATTCATTAAATACACGCAAGTACCCGCAGTAAAAGTATTCAGTGCAGTAAAATCCGAACTTCTGAACACACCTGTTTATAAGTCAATAAGTATTTTGTCTGAATCACCGAAGAGTAAATGTATCAAAAGAAGCTTTGATGACGTTTCATCATCATTCATGCTTGTGATGCAACCGAAGAACACTCGAGTCGTTGCCCGGTTCTCCGGTTCTCCGGTCAGAACCAGAACAAACCGGAATAGAAATGCTGAGTCATGCAGCAGACAGAGAGGAAGCCCCCAAAGCAGCACCAGAACCAGAACCTGTGGGTGGTTCTGTTCAAGCGAGGACGCGATGGAGGTGCAGGAAAAACTGAGGGAGATGATGTCACCGCTCTAGTGATGATGTCACCGCTCTAGTGATGATGTCACCGCTCTAGTGATGATGTCACCGTTCTAGTGATGATGTCACCGTTCTAGTGATGTCACCGTTCCAGTGATGATGTCACCGTTCTAGTGATGTCACCGTTCTAGTGATGATGTCACCGCTCTAGTGACGATGTCACTGTTCTAGTGATGATGTCACCGTTCTAGTGATGTCACCGCTCTAGTGATGTCACCGCTCTAGTGATGATGTCACCGCTCTAGTGATGTCACCGCTCTAATGATGTCACCGCTCTAGTGATGATGTCACCGCTCTAGTGATGATGTCACCACGCTGACCATGATGTGACGCTGTCTCTGCAGCGATGGGGGGCGGCCCCTCGTCGGCTGACGGCGTCCACGTCGTCGTCGTCGGCGGTGGGTTTGGAGGCGTGGCGGCGGCTCAGCAGCTCAAATCTCGAGGCCTCAGTTTCACGCTGGTCGACATGAGAGACGCTTTTCATCACAACGTGGCGGCGCTGCGAGCGTCGGTCCAGCCCGGTACCGTTCAGCTCCTGGATCTCTCTCTCTCTCTCTCTCTTATTTCTGTTTTTGTAATTCTCATTGTTGAATTTATACTGTAGCCAATCAGAGCATGTGATGTCATCGTGGAGGTGTGACCTTTGACCCGCCCCGCCCCGTAGGCTTTGCTCGGAGGACCTTCATCCCGTACGCCAACACGTTTGGAGACGGCTTCGTTCAGGGCCGCGTTGTGGGCGTCGACACCGATAGACAGACGGTGGTCCTGGAGGGCGGGGCGGTGAGGAGGCGGGATGTCCTACTGCTCTCCCATTGGTCGGTGTCAGAAAGGTGGTCTGATGATCCGGTGTGTTGCTCCAGGAGATCCGGTACTCCCACCTCATCCTGTCTACCGGGACCGATGGATCGTTTCCTGGGAAGTTCAACGCCGTGGCGTCGCATCAGACCGCCGTCCGGGCGTACGAGGACCTGGTCACTCAGGTAGGATGGGTCGGATACCGAGCGGTCCGGGTGGGCGGCTCACGACTGTGTGCGGTGCGTTCAGGTCCAGGCAGCAGACTCGGTGCTCGTGATCGGAGGCGGGTCCACCGGGGTGGAGATGGCGGCCGAGATCAAGACAGAGAATCCAGAGAAGAAGGTGCGATAATCCGAGCCGGACCGGAACTGGAACCGGAGCCGGAGCCCTGACATATCCTCTGGTGTTCAGGTGGTTCTGGTCCATTCCAGGACGGTGCTGGCGGACACGGAGCTGCAACCCAGCGTCAGACAACAGGTCAAAGAGGTTCTGCTGGAGAAAGGCGTGGAGCTGCTGCTGGGTACAGACACGCCCACCAGCACACGCCCCTACCCGCAGACCGGTGTCGGGTTCTCTCGGGTTCTATGGGTGTGTGTTTCAGGCCACAAAGTGTCCAACCTATCGGAGCTGCAGCTGAACACGCGTCGGGAGAACGTCGTCGTCGTCACAGATAAAGGAGATCAGCTGATCACAGATCTGGTCATCAGCTGCATCGGACTCCGGATCAACTCTGCAGCGTACGCCTCCAGCTTCCGTAAGCGCGCACACGCACGCACACGCACTCACAGCTCTGCTTCTTCTGAGGTGCCGTTTCATGTTGTGGCCACTAGAGGTCAGTGTTTCACCGTCCAGTTCGGTCAGAGTGAGACCTCCTCCCTCTTCGTACTGGAGCTCTGACTCTCATTGGCTGTCAGGCCCGTGAGCCGCACAGAGTCGTGCGATTGGTCGGTTTGTCTGGAGGTCATTTCTCACCGATCGGTTGAATTGATCTGGATCAATCTGATCGACAGCCGGCGCCCTGGCCAGCAACGGCGCCCTGATGGTCAACGATCACCTGCAGGTCAGCGGCTTCGCCAACGTCTTCGCGGTCGGCGACTGCGCCAACGTCGACGAGCCGAAGATGGCGTACCACGCCGAGCTGCACGCCGCCGTCGCCGTTAGCAACATCGCCAACAGCCTGAGTGGAGCGGAGCTGAGCTCGTATCACACAGGTAACCCCGAAGCCCAGAACGTTATTGTCTCATCGTGTCCTGCCACTGGCGTGTCTGTCGCCGGTTGCTAGGTAACGTCACCATGTTGCTGGCGATGGGTCCGGACGACGGCGTGGGCCAGTTCAACGGGTTCAAGCTGCCGCGCTGCCTCGTCCGTCTGGTGAAGAGTCGAGATCTGCTGCTCTGGAAGAGCTGGAAGGGCATGAAGCAGAGACAGCCCGACATGTGACCCGACACCTGCACCCGACGACCAATCACACACCGCCAACCGTCAGACTCACCGGGCTACCCGGAACGTTCCAGCCAATGAGGAAAGGGTTCCGTTTTACCGGACCGTTTCAATCCAGTCGATTAAAAATGTAAACGTCTTTATTTTCGAACAATAAAATAATTTCAAAGTCATTCAGAAATTTTTACATTTAAAATTCAGTTTGACACGAGCAAAAAACAAAGAAAATAAACCAGCTGTGGTGAAAAAAAAAAAGGATCGTAAATACGCGATTAAAGTAAAACTAACAGCCAGGGGATTTATCCGGCTTCTGATTGGCTGCCGTCACACGTCTCAACTCTGAGGGTTTGTTCTGAACTTCGTGCCGGCGTCGGCCATCGGGTGCGCCGGGGGGGCCTCTAGTCCGCCTTGCCGTGGCGCCGCAGGTACGTGCGGTAGAAGAAGTTGGAGAAGAGCAGCAGGTAGCTCAGGTACATGAGCGCGGCCCAGGCGATGTTGTCCAGGCGGGCGGGGCAGTCCCCGCGCCGCATCCAGCGGTACGCCAGCGCGCTGACCGCCAGCCCCATGCCCATCTGACAGATCTGAGCGCTGGTGACGAGGACGGCGAGGGGCCGCGGCACGCGCAGCCCGACGGCGCGCGCGGCGTAGTAGCTGTACATGAGCGCGTGCACGCCGTAGTTCATGGTCATGAACCAGCCGCCGCCGGCCACCATGTCTTTGTAGGAGTACCAGGAGTAGAGCAGCACGGTGATGTGGTGGTACCAGTGCAGGAACAGCAGCTTCTGCTTCCTCAGCACGACGAAGGCCGTGTCGCCTGCAAGACAAGGGTCCAGGGTTCAGCGAGCGCAGCCTCTAGGCGGCGGTACAGAGACGATACGGAACCGACCGAGTTCTGGGGCTTTGCTCAGGACGAAGGCGTACGCCCAGAACCTGCTGACGGGTCCGTTGTAGAAGCTCCGGTCACAGACGGAGCGCCGGAGGCCGCCGACGCTCAGGACGTGGAACATGTAGCGTCCGGTCCGAACGGCGCCGACGATGCTGCCGACAAACCACAGAAGAGACGAGATGAGCGGAGCTGGACGTAAAACGGCCTGCAGTCCCTGAATGCAACGAGCCACGCCCTCTTCCTGCGTGCGCCGCACGTCGAAACGGCACGTAATAAAATATCGCTCCGCGTTGATCTCCCGGGACCTCCAGAAAATAATCACTTCCTGGATCAGAGGTCATTCAAGTCTTAAAAGCCCAACATTTATTCTGTGGTTTGAGATGCTTGGCTTGGATCTAGCGCCCTCTAGTGCACAGGGGTCCAGCACCGGGACCAGGACTGCCGTTACCGGGGTCGTGCCGGAGCCCATCCCAGCAGTCAAAGGCCGAGAGGCGGGGGAGCACACCCCGGACAAGCCGCCAGGGCCAAACAAAGACACACAATCACCAACGGACGATTTAGCATAACCAATCGACCTATTAGAAGCCAGAGGCTGTGAAAGATTAATTCCCCGGTTGGAAGTAAAATAAGACCCGACAGCCTGTCGGACATTAAAGATGGCGTCCAGCGTCACGTTCCAGGCGGTTCTGGTGGGCGACGGCGTTATATCGTTCCAAGGAGAACAGCCACCCTTTACACACATGAGCTGTAATTATAACTATAGTCTATACACACTATTCTGACACCAGCGGCCGCTCGACAACCGGTTACCATGGAGACAGTTAAAAAGCACATGTCCGAACATGCCCCTCGGCGATGCGCGTGCTAACGGTTGCTATTGTAGAGCTGCTAAAATAGAGATTTGTTGTGGAACATTGTGCAGTTGGTAACCATGGAGACGGTTACCTGAAGAGAGCCAAGCTCAGCGACCAGAGGACGAGCGGCTGCCGCAGGTTCATCCTGGGTCGAAGCTTCATGTAATGCCGACCTCCGAACACCAGGGCGGCGTACAGCGCGCTGAACGCAAAAGCTGCGCTCCTGCAGGACAGACAAACATCGGGTCATGGAAAGCTACCTGCTGAGGTAGATGCTAACAAGCTAATGTTTACTACAGATGTTTAAAAAAAGAAAAGCTAATGCTAACAACATCACCAAATTGTTTAGTTCAAATATCACATCCAGTTTTAAATAAAGATGTGGTCGAGCATTTGACAACATTTTAGTGTTTTTGTAAAAATATTAATGATATTTATCTTAAGCTCTTTTTCATATTTTTGTTCCCGTCCGGGAGACGGTTTATAAATGAACTCATTTTAGATCTGGGAGCTTTTATAAATTGATTTCTTTATGTATAATATCGCCTGCATCTGATGGGTGACGTCATACTGAATCTACGGTCACGTGGGTTTGATTGGCTGTAACAATATTAACTTACTCTCGGTTCTGATAGCTATGAGAATCTCGGGGGGGGGGGGGGGGGGGGGGGGGGGGGTGGACTGGAAGGACAGCCACATACCGCACATACATCTGTGTGACGTCACCAAGCTGTAGACTCACCTGTCGCGCAGAACCAGATCGCTAAAACGTGTTGCGTCATTCCACGGAATTTAAAGTTCTGCTTTCCGGACACGTCAGAACTTCTGAGGAACAGTTCACGAGACCAGCAGCAACGGATCGATTATATTGATCGGTTCGCGTCGGATCACCTGAACGCGTCTGAATGGAGATTCGGTTTCACCGACGTTCACGTTCCACGGTTGTTTGAGCGCCGATCATTAAATTTAATTCGGTAAACGCCGCCTCGCGGAAAGAATCTCTTTAAAACAAGCACCCCGAGGCGGTCCGGTTGTAGGTGCGAGCCCGGCGGTACCGGGAAACGCTCGCTCACCAGTTCGCCTGCATCCACGCGATGGCTCGCCTGTCGTCGAAGCGCCGCTCGAAGCCGAACTCGGTCAGCACCGGGTCGAACCGGGACTCGTTGCACATGATCCTCTCAGGCGGCTCCGGTGCCTCGAGCCGCTGCAATCCGCGGCTCACCTGCCGCGGACGCTCCTTAAGACCATTAGCAGGGGGCGGAGCTTCAGGGACACACCTGTTGGCTCCTCTCAGGTAAGGCGTTCTGATTTCCCGTTTATATTGTTTTGATTTTTATTTTCAGGGGGATATGAGTAAAGCGGCTTTATTCATCCTTCACCAAATTTATTAAAATAGTTTACTTATAAAATAAATGTCTTTAAGGGACATTTATAAGAACAAATAATTTTAAGTATAAATAAAATGTGTAGACAAAAAAATGGAAATCATTTTAAATAATACAATCATAAAGAAATTCAAATTATGAATGAATACATTTTTGTATATTTTAAAATCAGAAAAATCTGTCTCTGTGTGGCCCCGTGATGTGCTGGCGACATGTCCGGGGTGTAGCCCACATCTCACCCGTCGTCAGCTGGGCCCGGTTCCAGCAACACCCGTGACGCGCAAGAAGGAAAAAGCGTCATTCATTCATTTTATCATGTTGAAATTTGACTGTAAAAAATGAGTTGAGTTTCTGCCCAAAAAATAAATAAATATATTTTTACTTTCAAATAGAGTGAATTAAAGTGAAGTCATTTTCCTGACACAAGCAGGGCGTGAGAATACTCAGTGAAAGCTTCGTCGCCGATGCGGCGCCTCCTGAAAGTCTCGCTTTCCCAGTTTCGTGTCAGGCTGGTTGTCATGGAGATGAGGTGACCTGAGCAGGATGGATAAGGACCTGAGCTCAGTTTGGAGCATATTTCCTGGCAGCTCAGAGGAAAATAATAAAAATCTATTTATTTATGTGTTCATCGCTTTGTGTTGTTTTAATGGCGATTATTCTTTTGATTAGCTTAAATAAAGACAGACTTTCTCCTTTCGCTGCAGCTTCAACCAGAAACGCGTCATAAGGATGAAGTTTAGTTTCTTAAATCCGTGGATCCGTGACCGTGATGACGTCACTCACGCGCGTGAGAGCACAAACAGAAGGACGTGAGCAGCGACCGCTGCGGACCAATGACATCAGCGTACGCCCATTCATGCGCACGTCTTCTGATTGGCTCAATCCAAAGTCTTCGGCCGTCGCTCGTTACGTCACGTCTGAGATGCGGAAGTTGATGTCACCGTGGAGAACGTAAACTAATGACAGCCAGCCGCCTAAAAATTAAAATTAAGAGAAAACATCAGAAGTAACAGAAACAGAAGAAGAAACAAAGCGAACTCCAAACATGGCGGACGGTTCTTATTTCATCGCACTTTCTCGCGGCTGGTTTCAGTTAGCTAGCTGCTATTCTGGCTGGTACCCGTAGCCGCCGCCTCCTTACTGTCACGGTTATCTTTACGTGGATCTACCGGGAGGTTCGGAGTCCGTGTCGGTGCTGCGGTGTCGGTACGTGGGACGCTACAAGCCCCGCCGCAAGCCCCGCTGCATCCTCTTCTCTCCCGAGGGTGAGTACATGAAGCGAATCGCCTTTGAAAAACATCGGATTTTAACATTTCCGTCGATATTACCGACATTATAAAACACGTGAGACGAGTGACGGTAGTTTCCGGTTCATTAGCGTGTCCTCGTTGCTTCGGCGTTCCGATCTTTCAAACAAACAGTCGTTCATTGTGATTGCGCGTCTACTTTTACAACCTTCCCGTTAACGGGCGCGTCTTTTCTTCCCGGTGCGTCCCGGCGCCGCGCCGCCGGATTCGCTCTATCCAAACCCGAATGAAAACCACGGAGCTGTTATTTAAAACGAGCATCTGGACGTTCACTCGAGTCGCTTCGTCTCTGGAGAAGAACAAGCGGAACAAGCGGGAGCTTTGTATTGATCGATTATTGAAAGGGGATCCGGCGGGAATGGAAGAGGATGTTCTGACCAACAGAACGCACCCGAACCCTTAAACAAAGTAGGCGTGAGCGCGAGCAGTGTTTAAAATCAATGGTTCAGATCAGAGCTAATCAATAATCAATATAATCCTCTGAGTCCACCAGGATCCTGATGGAACTGCTGATCGTAGCAGAAAAGCAGGAATCCAATGCATTCTGGGTAAAAACGCTTCTGTTTGTTTTAAAATAGCAGGAAATGTTTTTTTTAATAATATACTCAAAATATTATTCAAAATACTGTAATATCCAAAAATGAAATCTAAATAGATAAACATAAATGATGACATCAGACGGTGACGTGTTCTGTAGTTTCCATTGATCAGGAAACTACACTGGGTACCTAAACTACACCGGGTACTTAAACTTCGCCAGGTACTTAAACTACACCTGGCATTTAAATCTACCTTCGGGTACAAATAAAGTAACCTTGAACCTTGTACTTAAACTACACCTGATACTTAAAGTACGCCTGGTACCTAAACTACACCTGATACTTAAACTTTGCTGGGTACTTAAACTACAGCAGATACTTAAACTACGCCCGGTACTTAAACTACACCGGGTACTTAAAGTACGCCTGCCACACTGCCGATTGATGAAACTGACACGAACCGTGAACCAAGCCCTTTGATTGGTCTGCTGTTGCAGAGCAGACGGGTCTGACCCGGGAAGTAGAACCTTCGGGCCACCGCCCACTAAAAAGCTGTGTGCAGCCCTGCCAGCTGTCAGAACGGCACCTTATGACTAAGGACAGCAGACAACGTGATTGGCTGGCAGGAGGCCCGGAAGACGGGGGTGGGGGTGGATCGATAGGGATTGGAAGTGGTGGTGAAGGAAGAGGAGGAGGAGGAGGAAGAGGAGGAGCCAGAGGAGGAGAAGCTGAGATGATGAGCCGGCTTTACTGCAGACAACAAGTGTTCAGAGAGAGAGGAGGGCGAGCGAGTATCAAACGAGCGTCCTCAAAAAAAGAGGAGCGAAAGAGAGAACGGCAGGACAAGCAAGAAGAGGAGGTTACCACGGCAACCCAGGAGACATTGCTGCAGTGTCTGGGACACGGAGAGGACACAGGTAAGGTTACAGCTGGTGTGTGTGTGTGTGTGTGTGTGTGTGGATTGAGCAGTGCATGCTGGGAGGGCTGATGATGTGGGAATCCTATTAGCAGAGTCCTAGAAAAGTAGGCCTGACACACACACGCCGACACACACACACGCCGACACACACACACGCCGACACACACACGCCGACACACACACGCCGACACACACACACCGACACACACGACACACACACACGCCGACACACACACGCCGACACACACACACCGACACACACACGCCGACACACACACACGCCGACACACACACGCCGACACACACACGCCGACACACACACACGCCGACACACACACGCCGACACACACACGCCGACACACACACACCGACACACACACGCTGACACACACACACGCCGACACACACACGCCGACACACACACGCCGACACACACACACGCCGACACACACACACCGACACACACACACACGCATTTAGTCTGTTCATGTCGGAGGTTTTAAATAAAGTTGTTTGAGTATTTGGCTGTAGTTTAGTGATGTGACTGTAAAGTTCAGAGTTCAGCCGGCGTCAGACAAAATGCTGAGACCTGAAACGATCAGTCGATCGATCCACAGCTAGCCTGATCATTGATCAGGAAGTCCAGCTGTTGTGCAGATGTGCGGTTGAGCTCATCGCGGCGCGTACGTTCCGTGATGTCACATCGGCTGCCTGAAAGCAGGAGGCGTGTCCTCGATCCACACGGGCCTCTGATCCCGAGTCAGAGCCCGATTCTGATCGCTCCTTTTCTCATCAGTTACGACTCCAGCTCAATCGCACGGGTGCGATGAGGGTCACGGTTTTCTCCTCGTGACCCGGAGGAGGAGAACATGTAGGTCGCCGTTTACACCCGAACTACAGGCTGCTTTTCCTCATCTATTAATAGACCAATCAAACGCACACGCCTCCCTCGATGCGTCGGAGGACGACCAAAGACATGATTACCTTTTGATTTAGAGTATTTGTCTCACAGGTACACTCGTTAGCATGTAGCTCCTAACGCAATCCTTTCAAAGTCAAAGTGAATTCAGTCATTCAGAGAAATCAGCAAAAGGACCCAAATTATTGGTTTTGTCTTGATTAGACTGATTGATTGAACTTGAGCTGATTGAAACCGGTCCTTCCCAGTCACCACTCGAACCTTTAAAACCTTTGGTTGATTCCACGACTACAACAACTACCGCTACTTCAGCTTCCTCGCCAAGTATCAGGCTAGTCAACATCTCTTAACTAGGTTCGCTAACTAGCTTATCTCGTTTGCATGAAACGGAGGTTGTGGGTTTTTTATTATGAATGTTTGTGGAGAATGAACTGAAATATTAACTTTGTCCTGTTCCTGCAGGTTTAAGTGATGACAAACCGATGGAGGACCGACCTGGGAGTCCAGTTCCACCCCTGACCCTCATCGGACAGCGCGGTCCCGTACTGGGTACCGGGTGTCAATAGATTCTTTGCACAAATAGTGACTGTTCACAGAAAGAGAAGAATTTGGATCCAGCATGTCTCAGCCGGGTAAAGTTCTCCACCTGTACGTTGAGGTGAGATCTGTTCCTGAGGAGAAAGTGAAGGTGTCTGGAAGAATTGATGACGGGCTTGGACACCTTATGCTTCAGTGTCCTGATGTCTTCGGACACTCTCACAGAAGCTGCAGCCACTCCAGCCCAAACCGCAGTCCAGAACTCTTACCGGTCTGTCGCAGCCAAGCTGAAGTTGGAAGCCACGGTTTGTCCCGCTCAAAGTCCTCTTCCAGGCACTCTGTCAGCTTCCAACTTCAAAACCCTGATGCCGGACGGTCCCCCAGCCCGGTCCACCGGCAGGATGTGTTGTATGACTCAGTGGAACAGGACTCACTGGGACGCACCTGTTCCACTCCTATGTCACCATCGTCCACATCCTCCGAGGAGCTGAACGTACCATCCACCCCCGACGGCAACCACGGGCGTTACGACGTCCACCAGGAGCGCAAACGGGGCAAGACATCTGTGGTAACTTTTGGATACGTAGAGAAAGCCAACGTTCACGCCGAAGGGGGCCGCCGAACCTCCATGTGCCAAAATGAGTTTGACCATTCCTTCAACAGAGTGGAGGGGCAGTCGTTGCATCGTGACCCGCCGTGGTACAACCATCCTTACTCCAGTTACCCCTACCTATCTCAGAGTAGGTCCCTACGTGGCTCACCTCACACCTTGGACACGGTAGCTAGAAATGCCACTCATAGAGCCTCGGAGGATTTTGGATCCCCAGAGCTCGGGCGCAGATTTGTTGGCCACAGAGAAGAGAATTGCAGCCCAACCCTGCCACGACACCCTCAGTCCCCTCGCTGCCGGTCCTGGGCGGGTTCACCTGTCCTACCTCGTAGCACTGTCACGCTGCCATCCAAGGCCCAGCTCCTGGAGCTGGACAGAGGTCATCATTTGGTGAATGGACTACCAAGAAGTCCTGCCTCTGACCGTCTTTGTGCTCACACTGAATATTCCTCGCATTTAACCGGTCCATCTTCAACTCTTCACTCTCATAGCTTGCCCCAGAGGCCATGGTTGGGCAATGAGAGCCCCAGGACGCCCAATAAATTTTACCCACATTTACCCTCAGGGAGACCCACAGAAATCCAACATGGAATCCCAACTACCATGCATCACACCAGCAACCCTTCCAGGACTAGATACCAATCGTCACACTGCAATGGCAGGAGAAGCATCTCCCCGTCCTCAAATGCTGAAGTAGCTTCTAAACTAGCTGTGGAGGCTGCCAAAATGTCCACCGTTTTTGCAGACAGGCGGACTCCCTCACCATTACCTTCTCAAGCAGAGTCACTGAGGTCATGGAGTCCCAAGTCAGGACAAGGAGGATCTGCAAGCGGTTGTGGGCAAAGCTCCACTGAAGGAGACGTGTTGAACTACAGATGCAAAACAGACAAAGTGATGCCTCAAACGAGACCAGGAAATGTGTCGCCTTGCCTCTCATCACACGAAGTCTCATCTACGCCAATGTCTTTAGCCTTGTCTTCTTGGTCGGATCACGAAACCAAGTCACAACCAACAGTCTTCGGCCAACGGCAACAATGGAACTCATCGCCCGCTAAGGACTTGTCTACCCTACACCTCTACCAGCCGCCACAGCACACTGGAAGCCGCCACCGCCAGTCACCCGGCACTGAGAAAAGGCGGCACGATCAGCTCTTTGAAAGACACAGTCCTGAACTCTCCAGAAGACTCGGCTCCTGCCAAAATGCAAAGTCAGTGCCTGTGAGCTGGACGTCCAGGCAGCAAGAGTGGTGGGAGAACTCGCCAATGCAGCGCGAGGAAGACAACTACAAGCAATCGAATAGACTGAAGACTCCAAGCAAAGACGAGTATCGATGGAAGGAGGCCCAGCGGGCTGCAGGGACAGCCTCCCAAAGCTCCAGCGGGGTAACGGGCAGCATGGGAGACGGCTCTCAGCTGGACAGAAACGAAAGCCTGTCCCCAGAAACCTCAAGCCAGTCCAGCCAGAACGCAGGAGACACCGGCTCGGGGATTCAGGTCGGCTGGGTGGGAGGGTGATTATAGTTCGGTTGTCTAGGGGGCCAATGAGGAAGTCGTCATGGTGATTAGGATTGTGTTTTTCAATGGTGAACGTTTTGTGGGCTGGGGTCACGTTTGAGTCAATAACAATAAATACGTAGCCACGCCCGTGAGCTAGTTCCTGTTGCTCGGTGTAGTTTTTTTTAAGGCCTTTTAATCGAGCCGGCCTCCAGATGCTGCATTCGCTTGCTCTGTATTTGTGCACGCTTTCTGAACGCTAACAGATGGGTCACCAGAAACCGCCGGCGGCTATTCAAGGACGCCACAACAGACGTGGACAGACCTCCGCTCTTCATCGCTGCCTGTTCTTCTGCAGTTTTCTTTATTTGCTCGGTGCATTATCATCATCATCACATCTACTTCTCTCCCATTGGCATTGTCTAAGCCTTTGGCTCCACCCCTTACTAACTCCTATCACCTAATAGTGGTTTTTGAGTTCCTCTTTGAAGTTAAGTATTGGTTTGGCCCAAAGTCAGCTGTGATAGGCTCCACCCCCTTGTATCCTAAACAGGATGAAGGCTGGAGGAAATGAATGAGTGAATGAACTACTGACAGTTTTCTTTGAGGACGATATTAAAATGTTCAGGCTTGTAGTTTAAAGCGGACTAAAAACAGGGTCACGTGACTAAATGCGATGAACCCAACATGACTTCTCTTGTCGTTACGCAGTCGGACGGCGGCTCAGCGGTGACCCCAGCGGTGACCCCGACCTCACGCTCTCAGAGGATCGCCCAGGCCAAGTGGGACTTCCTGTTTGGAGGGCAGGCAGAGAGCCGCTGCAGTGAAGGTACCGCTGTCGTCTCGGGGCAAACAGGAGAAGGACTTCACGCCGTCCTTTCTCCACTCAGGAGATTAGTCTAAGCCAATCAGGGAAGCTTAACGTCGGCCGTTCTTGCGTAACCCCACCCACCAGCGTCACTGCGTGGCTCTCTGTTTAGCGGCTTTTAGAGAAGAATCGTGACGTTACCTACCCGTCGCTGACTCCGCCCTAAACATCATCGTGTCAGGCTTGAGTAGAGGGTGGCGGCGTATTGCTGTAGGTTCTGGTCCGTTTAGTCGCCTCCCATCCTGTGCTGCTGCAGGAGGAGGTGGCGGTGAATGATCCGGCCCAATCGGGTGCATCACCCGAACGGACCTTTGGCTCGGCTGACGCCTTCGTCCGACTTTCTAAAAGGTTGTCGGTCAGAAGCGTTCGGACTCAGGGCGCCTCTCCTCTCCCGTAGACGCTCCATCCACGACGGCCCCGATCATCAGCCCCACCCCTCCCCCATCCCTCCATCTGAAGCCAGCCAATCAGAGGAGGGAGCAGAAGTTGTCGCATCACAAGGTGCAGCAGATTAAAGTGGACCCGGTGACCTCTGGCCCCCGAAACGTCGCCTCCGAGACTGGCGTCATCCGCCAGACCATCAAGTACTCTGAGACGGATCTGGACGCTGTGCCGCTGCGGTGCTACCGAGAGACTGACCTGGACGAGGTGATCTAACGCCAGCCAATCAGGTGCGATGCGCCTCCTCCCGTCTCGATGTTAAATACCGTTTCACTGTGCAGGTGATGCGGGCGGAGGCGGAGGAAGACTCCGCCTTTCAGGGTAACCCTTTCCTCTTCAGCTCCATCGACGCCTCCCCCAAACCCTGGGCAAGTCGAGGGACGGTGAAGGAGGAGGAGGAGGAGGAGGAGGAGGAGGAGGAGGGAGGGGTGGCGGGGTGGGCCAGCCTGAGGATGCAGGGAGATCGACAGAGACAACAAGCTGCCAAGATGGAGGACGAGCAGTTCGGTCCGGTGCCGCAGGGGTGAGAGTCACACGCCCTTAAAAGGGTTGTTTGAATCAATGACATCACAGCAAGCGAGCCCCACCCCCAACAACGTTTAGCTTTAGACGTTTTCTGTCTGTCGTCTCTCAGGCCGATGGCGGCGCCGTCTCAAACCCACAGCAGCCTCAAGTCTCCGATTTCCCTCGGGAGCCCCCGCCGGCCCTCCGACAATCACCTGGACTCCTTCAGCCGCCATTTTGAAAGCATCATGGAGTCTCACCGCGCTAAAGGCACATCGTACAGCAGCTTAGACAGTGTTGACCTTCTGACGTCCGGATCCACATCCGTGTTCACCTTCGACCTGCCCACCCTGACGCCACAGATCCAGGTAGGACACCTGAAGCCCCTCAGGAATCTGATTGGTGCGCGGCTCCGGGGGGGTTAGACTGACATGTTTGTTTGTTCAGAGTCAGATCTGCGAGAGCGCCAAGCAGATCATCGAGCTCAGTTTCGCCCCGCTGGCCCACCCAGACCCGATCGCCACGTCTGACATGTCCCGCTCTGACATCACTCTCAGCACTTCTGGGGCGGGGCCCCAAGGTGGCTCCAATGATGACTGTGGCCCCCCAGTTCGATCCAGGTCTGAGAAGGCCTCGCGGCGGCGGCCCATCCTGAAAGACGGCTTCCGCAAGGCGATTTCGGTCCCGTCACTCCACGGCAGCCCCAGGTGAGTCGGAGCGGGTTCAGGTTCTGTTCTGGTCCCGGTGGTTCGGCAGCCCCAGCTGAGTCGGAGCGGGTTCAGGTTCTGTTCTGGTCCCGGTGGTTTGGCAGCCCCAGGTGGGTCGGAGCCGGTTCAGGTTCTGTTCTGGTCCCGGTGGTTCGGCAGCCCCAGGTGAGTTGGAGCCGGTTCAGGTTCTGTTCTGGTCCCGGTGGTTCGGCAGCCCCAGGTGAGTCGGAGCGGGTTCAGGTTCTGTTCTGGTCCCGGTGGTTCGGCAGCCCCAGGTGAGTCGGAGCGGGTTCAGGTTCTGTTCTGGTCCCGGTGGTTCGGTCCATGTTGGCTGAATGAACATCATCACAAAGGAAATGAAAGAGAATGAAGACATCACATGTTAACTTGGTGGGAAATGATCAATAATCTATTAAACAGCTGGTCAGGGTATATTTGCATAATTTATTTGATCAATCGCGTCAAAATGAGACTGAAAACTTCAAATGAAACATGCAGTAGCATCGATCCTCCACAAGAGGCCACCAGAGCACCGTGATGCCGTGTGTGTGTGCGAGCGTGTTTAGCCGCGGACACACGTGACGTTGGTCTCGGCGACCTTTAACCTCTTCACTCGTCTGCATCCCTTCATCTAACATTGATGTACATGTTGCCATGGAAACAGGGAACCGCTGATGCGGTCTGCCTCTCTCTGGCACCACAGACACCAGCTGGTTTAGCGCGATGCGGTTCAGACTAGCGTGCCTGAAGCCGCCCGATCCCGATGTCGGGCGTTCCCGCTTCGTCTCCGGATCACGGCCCTTTGAGGCGACGGTATGCGAGTTGGTCTCGCGCTCGGCTTCCAGTCGGACGCGGAGACGTCTAACCAAAGCCCCAGCCACACCGCATCACCGCGCGGTTCTGCTTTTAGCCCCGAGACCGTCGGTTCTGGGTGCAGGAGGCTGGCCTCGGCCGCCCTGCCCTGTTATTACACACGGTCCTAGGCCTTTATTTAGGGCCGGAGGCGGAGGCGGTCCCTGACCCGGACAGGCCCAACCCGTCCTCCTCTCCTTTGCTGCTCCTAGAAGGACGCCCCCCCCCCCCCCCCCCCCGAGGGATCCTGCCAGCCCGCAGCAGCAGTTCTGATGCCCCGGACCGTTAGGGTCTGTCCCTTCCTCGGACGGTGCAGAGGAGTCTCAACCAGGACAGTCCTCCAACATGCAGAACCTTCAGCTCCAAGCCTCCACAGGCGGGAGCGAGCCTGGTTCTGAGAAAAAGAGTCTTTAATGAATGAAACATGTTGAACGTTAATGCATCGTTTAAAGTTAAAATCAGACTCGGGTCGTGTGTCATCCTGGGATGAGCTTCAGCTACAACTTATGGTTAGCTGTATCTACTAGCTACTAGCTAGCTACAGCTAGGCTGCAGCTAGTAGCTAGTAGCTAGCTGCAGCCTTTCATGCAGCCTAGCTGTAGCTAGCTACTAGCTACTAGCTACTAGCTGCAGCTAGAAACTCGGCACCTAAACAAACAAAAGGAATGAAATGAAACTTTCAGTCTGGAGGGGTCGACCGTTCCTCTGGCTTCAGTCTGTCCCTCCTCCTCTGGGCGTGGACGCAGAGCACAGATTCAAACTCCAACTTTATTGTTTCCAGTTGAAAACGGACCCAGCAGTAGAACGAGAGCACGCACACGCACGCACACACACACACACACACACACAAAGAGTTTTATAAGCCTTTGGAAGAAAATTCCAGATGGATTCATTCAGTGTTTCAGAGACGGGATGGAAAGAAAGACCTCCCACTCCAGTCAGATAACTAAAGACACTCCCTGAACTCCCAAATACCATCCTCCTCCTCCTCTTTGAAGATCTTTTGCATCTGCTGTCTGGCTGCAGTGACCTCTGACCTTTGCAGTGCGGCTGGTGGAGGAGATTTATCTTTAAATTTAAGTTGATTGAAGTTTTTTGTATTTTTAGAATTTCATTAACTCCATTATTAAAATAAACAAAGATGTTACACTGTAAAATCTATTTAATGTTTGTTTGAAAATCTGCTAATGATAATAACAATTAATAATAGTACTAACGAAGATAATGTCCGCTTTTAATTTTTCCTTTTTTTCAAAACACACTTTGTCCAGAAAAATAATTTCTCTCTTTCCAATGAGATAAAAAAAAACTTTCAGTCAGGTTGAAAGGAAGGTAAGAGGAGACAAAGAGAGGAAGGAGAGGACAGAGGGGGAGGAGGAGGAGGAGGAGGAGGAGGGGCATCCCGGGTCAAATGTGGGAGGAAACGCATGCAGGACCTCCTTCCCTCCAGATAGAGGAAAATATCCCAGCTGATGGAGGAGAGGACGGGAGCGGAGAGAAAGTTCAGCACTGAAGTTGTTGGGAGAAAAGCCGACTTTGGGTCTTCTATGTTCACGTGTTAAAGTTATAGAGAGAGGAGGAGGAGGAGGAGGAGGAGGAGGAGGAGGAGCACGGCGCTAACGGCAGCGAGGAGGAAGAACCGGAGCAGACGAAGCAAAAAGAGCAGGCGGAGTAGAGAGGGATAGACGGTGCTGCTGGAGGGAGGCGGAGCACAACTGGAAACCGATGACCTCATGTGTATGATGTCATCAGATTACCGTTTGATGATGTCACGCGGCGTCCCTCAGTAGCAGCCCATGGCCGAGAGCGTGTCGATGTGGCTATCCTCGGTGACATGGCCCGCTACCTGCTGTGCTGGGGGGCGGGAGCTCTAGAGGACAGGTACCTGTACTCCCCACCCTATCCAGCTGTGTACAGGTGAGTCTTTAGGGTGACCGTCTGAGCTGCAGGTGGCGCTGTGCTTGACTTCCGTCAGTTTAGACAGTTTGTTTGGATCTTCAGGTTCCCTGAATCTGGCTTTAGATCTAGAAAGGTTGCGTTGATTTACCCACAGAGGAAGAGGAGGGGAGAGGAGGAAGGCCCAACCCGTCAGAGAGGCGATGCATCATCTCGGGTCGGCCCGTTCCTCCTCCACGTCTGTAAACAGTCAGAGCAGAAACGGTTAGAGAAGCAGGAGACCTGAACCTGGAGCCGAGGTTCCTCCTCCCGGACATCTGGGGCGGCCCCAGGTGGCAGGAGGGTTAAAAAAGGGTTAAAAAAAAACCAAGAATGTGCTCTTGTCCTGTGGAGTGGAGTCGCCCGGCTGCCGGCGGGGGTTATTCCTGTCCCGGTTAGTGGAGGAAGGACTCGACAGAAACATCCGGACTCTCGCTCATTCTGGTCTCGTCTTCACGAACAGAAGAACTCCACACTCTGAGAGCCGCCGACCAATCAGAGAGCAGCTACCGGTCGCTCCAACCAGTAGGAGCATGGCGTGCCAGACATTAAAACGCAATGTAACGTTGCTTCTTCTCATAATGATATGCGTGTCTGGATATGTGGTGGCGCAGTGGTTAGCGCGTGCTATCCTTTGGCATGGTGGTGTACTGTGAGCTAAATGCTAACATCAGTATGCTTTGGGTCAACGGAATAGGATGGACATTCCTGAATTTGCTTCATCAAACCATATTTAACTGAACTTCCTGTTTGCTGTAACCATAGAAACAGTCAGTGGATCAAAGGCATGCAGAACTTCTCTACATTAATTTCAGTTATTCTGCTGGTTTCTGAACGTCTCGGTGTTTGTTTCTAAAACAGAAGCCGGGGGGGGGGGGTCCTGAGGGTTTTGGCTAATTTACATCTTTTCTACATGTGTAACAAACGTTAGCAGCCGCGTTAGCAGCGCAGAAGTGGTGGAATGCTAACGTGAGACAGTTTGTCTCTTATGTTGTTTGAGACGATATGAGGAAATAAGAGGACAATGTCCCCAGAAGGCTGCAAAACCAGGATCAGGAAGGTAGAGTAAACCAAAACCCACGGCAAGACGCCCCGGGGCAACCCTGAGACCAAGTAGCAAGGACAAGGACAAGAACCCCAGAAGTCTTGTTGGTCCTGAGGTAAAGTGTGTTTGTGTGTTGTCAGGGAGCGTCTGGTAAACCGTCCCCCGGAGCTGCTGTACCCACAAGCCGATGTGGCGGCGCGCCTGGCACACGGCGGCAGCGACGACATGCTGGCAAACGGCATGAAGGCCGACCTGCAGGCGGCCAAGCGTCTGGCCAAACGTCTCTACAACCTGGACGGCTTCAGGAAGTCCGATGTGGCTCGACACCTGAGCAAGAAGTCAGTTCGTCTCCTGGGCTTCTGTGTTTGTCTCTGTCCTGGTCTTCTGTGTTTGTCTCTGTCCTGGGCTTCTGTGTTTGTCTCTGTCCTGGGCTTCTGTGTTTGTCTCTGTCCTGGTCTTCTGTGTTTGTCTCTGTCCTGGTCTTGGGTTTTAGCCTATGTCCTAGTCTTGGGTTTTAGTCTATGTCCTAGTCTTGGGTTTTAGTCTCTTTCCTGGTCTTGGGTTTTAGTCTCTTTCCTGGTCTTCTGTGTTTGTCTCTGTCCTGGTCTTGGGTTTTAGTCTCTGTCCTGGTCTTGGGTTTTAGTCTCTGTCCTGAGCTTCTGTGTTTGTCTCTGTCCTGGTCTTGGGGTTTAGTCTCTGTCCTGGTCTTGGGTTTTAGTCTCTGTCCTGGTCTTGGGTTTTAGTCTCTGTCCTGGGCTTCTGTGTTTGTCTCTGTCCTAGTCTTGGGGTTTAGTCTCTGTCCTGGTCTTGGGTTTTAGTCTCTGTCCTGGGCTTCTGTGTTTGTCTCTGTCCTAGTCTTGGGGTTTAGTCTCTGTCCTGGTCTTGGGTTTTAGTCTCTTTCCTGGGCTTCTGTGTTTGTCTCTGTCTTGGTCTTCTGTGTTTGTCTCTGTCCTGGTCTTGGGTTTTAGTCTCTGTCCTGGGCTTCTGTGTTTGTCTCTGTCTTGGTCTTCTGTGTTTGTGTCTGTCTTGGTCTTCTGTGTTTGTCTCTGTCCTGGTCTTCTGTGTTTGTCTCTGTCCTGGTCTTGGGTTTTAGTCTCTGTCCTAGTCTTGGTCTTCTGTGTTTGTCTCTGTCCTGGTCTTCTGTGTTTGTCTCTGTCCTGGTCTTGGGTTTTAGTCTCTGTCCTAGTCTTGGGTTTTAGTCTCTTTCCTGGTCTTCTGTGTTTGTCTCTGTCCTGGTCTTCTGTGTTTGTCTCCGTCTTGGTCTTCTGTGTTTGTCTCTGTCCTGGTCTTGGGTTTTTGTCTCTGTCCTGGTCTGTCTTGTCCTCTCTGACTGGTTGTGTGTCTTCTCTTGCAGTAATGACTTCAGTCAGACGGTTGCAGAGGAATATCTCAGTCACTTTGTCTTCACTGGTCTGTCCATTGATCAGGCACTCAGGTTAGCCCCGCCCCCCAGCTGATCGAGCTACACTTTACTAACTTAATCAACTTTAAATGAGAATAAAGGATTGAAAAATTAAAAACTCACAGCAGCAGATGACGAAAAACAGTCTGTCCACATCATGAGGCCGTGTGAGAGAATCGATTCCCATTGGTTCACTTTGGAGGCCAGCAGCCAATCATAGAGCTCCCTGTGTTTTATTTTGTGTCTTCAGGGCGTTTCTGGGAAAATTCTCTCTGATGGGAGAAACTCAGGAGCGAGAAAGAGTTCTGGTCCAGTTCTCCAGGAGGTACAGACGGGAGAACCCAGAGAGCGAGACGACCGAAGGTACCCGTCTGACTCTCACCCGTCTGACCTCACCCGTCTGACTCTCACCCGCCTGACTCTCACCCGTCTGACTCTCACCCGTCTGACCTCACCCGTCTGACTCTCACCCGCCTGACTCTCACCCGTCTGACTCTCACCCGTCTGACTCTCACCCGTCTGACTCTCACCCGTCTGACTCTCACCCGTCTGACTCTCACCCGTCTGACTCTCACCCGTCTGACTCTCACCCGTCTGCCTCTCACCCGTCTGCCCCTCACCTGTCTGACCCTCACCTGTCTGACCTCACCTGTCTGCCCCTCACCTGTCTGACTCTCACCCGTCTGCCTCTCACCCGTCTGCCTCTCACCTGTCTGCCCCTCACCTGTCTGCCCCTCACCTGTCTGACTCTCACCCGTCTGACTCTCACCTGTCTGCCCCTCACCTGTCTGCCCCTCACCTGTCTGACTCTCACCTGTCTGCCTCTCACCTGTCTGCCCCTCACCTGTCTGCCTCTCACCTGTCTGACTCTCACCCGTCTGCCTCTCACCTGTCTGACCTCACCTGTCTGCCCCTCACCTGTCTGACCTCACCTGTCTGCCCCTCACCCGTCTGACTCTCACCCGTCTGACTCTCACCCGTCTGCCTCTCACCTGTCTGACCTCACCTGTCTGCCCCTCACCTGTCTGCCCCTCACCCGTCTGACTCTCACCCGTCTGCCTCTCACCTGTCTGACCTCACCTGTCTGCCCCTCACCTGTCTGCCCCTCACCTGTCTGACTCTCACCTGTCTGCCCCTCACCTGTCTGCCCCTCACCTGTCTGCCCCTCACCCGTCTGACTCTCACCCGTCTGCCTCTCACCTGTCTGCCCCTCACCTGTCTGCCTCTCACCTGTCTGACCTCACCTGTCTGCCCCTCACCTGTCTGCCTCTCACCTGTCTGCCCCTCACCTGTCTGCCCCTCACCTGTCTGCCCCTCACCTGTCTGACTCTCACCTGTCTGCCCCTCACCTGTCTGCCTCTCACCTGTCTGCCCCTCACCTGTCTGACTCTCACCTGTCTGCCCCTCACCTGTCTGCCCCTCACCTGTCTGCCCCTCACCCGTCTGACTCTCACCTGTCTGTCTCTCAGACAGCGTCCACACTCTGACCTGCGCCGTCATGTTGCTGAACACGGACCTTCATGGAAATGTGAGTCAGATCGATTTACATTTTTATTTATAGATTTGAATTAAAATGTTATAATCTTGGTTTTTGGAATTCTTAAAATACATGAGTTTAATTTAAAGTATGTAATTAGTGTGTTCCTTATACTTATAGATATACAGTATTATCTATTAATCTTTCACATCTGATGATCAGAATCAATCAAATGGCCCTTCCTGTACTGATTGATCATTGATCAGTTGATGACTCCTACATAACTTTTAGATTAATGATGTTACAAATGTCAGAGGTGTGTAAAATATTAACTATCAATAATATCTAAATCACTTGAGTGGCTTTAAGGTTCTGATCATAGAACTTGTCAGTACTTCTATTGATCTGCTGTTGCAGCATCGACACCGAGTCACTGACGAATCACACCTCTGATAACTTGTCAGGCCGTGATAACGGTTACCATGGCAACAAGCTGTCCACTCCTTCCAACAGTGACATTTATTCATCAGTTTAAATCTTAAAAGCTGGAATTTGTGTCTTAAATCCAAAACTTTTTTAGAGCAGGTTGAAAAAGAATCTGATCCAAGTGAATCATGGGAAATGTAGGATTCAGGTGAGGATGTCCCAGTGGCATTGTAGACCTAAAAGAGTGTGTGTGTGTGTGTGCGCGTGTGTAGAACGTGGGGAAGAGGATGTCCTGCAGTCAGTTCATCTCCAACCTGGAAGGTCTCAACGAAGGAAAAGACTTCCCCAAAGATCAGCTGAAGGTAACACACACACACGCACGCACGCACACACACACACGCACGCACGCACACACACACACGCACACACACGCACGCACGCACGCACACACACACACACGCACGCACGCACACACACGCACGCACACACGCACACACGCACACGCACACACACACACGCACACACACGCACGCACGCACGCACACACACACACGCGCGCGCACGCACACACGTAAAGGGAGGCGTTAACCTCAGGAGTTTCCACCTGCTGCCATCAGAGATCGGCCCCACACCTTCATCAGTCTCAAACCAGTTTGAGACCAGTTTGAGACCGGTTCTGGACAGGCAGGGACGCCCTCACAGGCCGCCACCTCCCCCCCCCTCCCCCCCATCAGCGAAATGTTTCATAACTAGAAATATAATTACATTTAATTTATAAATTTAAAAAATCTGATTAAATCTAAATCAGTCAAAAGTAAAAACAGTTTAAAGTCAAATATTAGACGTCGATCTCCTTCACGTAAAAGCGCTTCGTCATCCTTCGTAAACGCGAAGAGAAACTGCTGAGTCACTGTTTCAACGCTGCCTCTGCATCC
The DNA here is from genome assembly GCF_040956055.1 of Brachionichthys hirsutus. Classification (NCBI taxonomy): domain Eukaryota; kingdom Metazoa; phylum Chordata; class Actinopteri; order Lophiiformes; family Brachionichthyidae; genus Brachionichthys; species Brachionichthys hirsutus. Next base: position 15,484,202 of record NC_090903.1, on the reverse strand, counting down.
CATTCAGGTTGAGCCGTCATGATTGACAGCTCAGGGGAGAGCAGGGGGCGGGCCGGAGCACCCGTCCCCTGCTCTCATTGGCTGTCGCCACTGAGAGAAAATGCGCATTGAGAGAGCGAGGGGGGAGCGAGCGAGGAGAGAGGGGGGCAGGAGGAGGAGGAGGAGGAGGAGGAGAGGAGGAGTGAGCTCACCTGCAGGACGAAGACGAGAGCAAAGGAGGAGGAGGAGAAGAAGGGATTCTCTCTCCTCTCCCCGGAGTGCAACAGGAGGAACTCTTCTTTTCCCGTACTCGTCATCCCTCCATCATATCGGGAGGGGGCCGTTTCGGGGTCTTCTCCCCCCCCTCTCTCTCTCTCTCTCTGTCTGTGTGGGCGTGCTTGATCGCCCCAGCCTTCCTTCTATTCTCCTTTCTTCTTCTTCTGCCGATGCGTTTCCTCCGTCACGCCGTTTCTGCCGCGGGATTCTTCTCCTCCTCCTCCGCGGCTGCGTTCTCCCACCAGGTCGACTGCGGAGAGGAGGAAGAGGACGAAGAGGAGGAGGAAGGCGGCGCTGCTTTCGGCTTCGGAGACGTCGAATTTCCAGAATTCAGACGTTGACTTAAATTTCACCAAAAACAATTTTTTTTACTTTTTGGATTTCCTGAGGTTCTCGAGCGACCAATCGGGTTCTGGCGGTTCCAGCTGACGGTGCGACCGTTCCTCTGCCGGATCAACAGTTGTCTTTTGGGCCCCCGGGGGGCCCCGACGAGCGGCGCCGGGTTCAGGGTTCTCGGATTCTGATGCAGCATGAACGGACCCGAGGACTCGGCCGTCCGGCGGTTCTGCTAGTTTGACCCGTTTTTCCGCTCGGATACTTGGAGGTGATTTGGAGGTTGGCCCCGCCCCCCCCGCCGGGCCTTTTCAGGCTTCAAATCGAACCCCCCCCGCCATGATCGGCGTCAACAGCATCCACTCGTCCGGACGCATCCGGTCCCGGTCGCTCTGCTCGGTCCGCAGCGGGCGAGACTCGAGGGACGCCGACCCGTTCCGGTACCCCAGAACCCCCCGCTCTCGGTCGCTGAAGCCGCTGGCCTTCCCCGACCTGCTGGGGAAAACGCAGGACGGACATCAGCACCGGCAGAACCGCAGGAAGAAGGTAGCGGCCGGAGCTCCGCCCCCTCCGGTGGATGGTCTCCTCCATCTTCACCTGAAGATGGAGGAGACCAGGTGGGGTGGTCGGGGGGGGGGGTTGTAGTCTTTAGCGCTTCAGTCAGTTTGGTTTTAAAATGTGAAAAGTTTAAATCCATAATAAATGTAAAATGTAACTCCGCCCCCTCCCCTCCCCCCCCCCAGGCGCTCTACACCTCCATCAAGAACGAGAAGCTCCAGTGGACCATGTGAGTCTCCACCAGTGGCACCGACGTGTGTGTGTGTGCACTGCCATGAGTCTTATTTAAGCCTCTGTTGCTATGGTAACCATTCCCTGCTGCCTTCCCTGCCTGTAATTACAGGTCAGCTTTGTGCGTGTGCGCGTGTGTGTGTGTGCGTGTGCGCGTGTGTGTGCGTGTGTGCGTGCGTTAGCACTAACATTAAACTGTTTCTGTCTCCTGAAGTGATGAAGAGGAGGTGAGGACATCGGAGCTGACTGACGTCCGGACAGACTCCGCCTCCCACACCATGAAGAGGCTGGGGAGTGGTGGAAACCCACTGGTGGGCGTCGCCCAGCAGACCGACAGCAAGCTCTACAAGAGCGGCTTCCTGATCCGCAAAGTCCACGCCGACCCGGACGGCAAGAGAAGTGCGGCGCTCTCCTCTTCCTCTTCCTCTTCCTCTTCCAGCTTCCTGACATGTGATCTCTGAGGTGTGATATCCCATGATGCTTTGTTTCTGCCAGCTCCACGGGGGAAGCGGGGATGGAAGTCTTTCTACGCCCTGCTGAAGGGTCTGGTGCTCTACCTGCAGAAGGTAAAGCTGGGAACTCCACCTCCCAGCAGCCCCTGCTGCTGCTGGTCACGCTGGGGGACGTTCATTTCTGACTCGTGTCCTAGTTTGTGACTCTAAATGCGGGTCAAACCTTTCTTTTAACGACACAGCTTCCGTTACCATGACAACAGGCTCCGTTAACACTTTCCTCGCGTCATTTCTCATCTCTTAGTAATAAAAAAATAAATATTTTCACGAATCACTAAGAAATAAGAAAAGTGAGCTAAAAGGGGATTGGACGCTTCCGTCACGCTGCTCTGTGATTGGCCGACAGGACGAATACCGTGCCGAGCGGGAGCTCACCGAGGAGGACGTGAAGAACGCCGTTTCCATCCATCACTCGCTGGCGCTGAGGGCCGCCGACTACAGCAAGCGAGCCAACGTGTTCTACCTGAGGACGGCGGACTGGAGGGTGTTCCTGTTCCAGGCGCCGTAAGACCCGCCTCCGGCTCCGTCGCCTGATGTCTGCTTTCCCGTTCAGAACAAACAGGAAGTGCCGCTTCTCCCCGCAGGAACGCCGAGCAGATGCAGTCGTGGATCACGCGCATCAACGTGGTGGCGGCCATGTTTTCGGCGCCGCCGTTCCCCGCGGCGATCGGCTCCCAGAAACGCTTCAGCCGTCCTCTGCTGCCGGGGTCCAACAGCAAACTGTCCCAGGTAGCCGCCGGTTCCCGGTCACGCCCGTCCGGCTCCCATCGTGGTCGTTGGTCATCGGGATTGTTTTGGCTCTGCCCGCAGGAGGAGCAGGTCAAATCTCACGAGAACCGCTTCAGGGCGGTCTCCTCCGAGCTGGCGGACCTCGCCGCCTCCACGCCCGAGCGGAAGGTGAAAGGTCGCGAGCTGGAGGAGCACAAACTCCGACAGGAGTACCTGGAGTTCGAGGTGAGGAGATCTGGGGGGGGGGGGGGGGTCATTCCCGACGGCGACCCAAACTTGTGCTAACATGCTAACACCGCGATGCTAACGTGTCCCTGTCAGAAAACGCGGTACGGGACGTACGCCATGCTGCTGCGGGCCAAACTGTCCAGCGGAGACGAAGACCTGTCGGCCTTCGAGTCGCACCTGTTTGACGACGGCGGCCTGCAGAGGGCGCACTCCAGCCCGACGCTGCCTCAGGACGCCGCCGGCAAGGAGAAGATCGGCGTGAAGAAGAAGTCAAAAAGCTTGAAAGTCACGTCGTCGACGGCCTGCAAGAGGGAGGGAGGCGAGAAGAAGAACGGCGGCGGCGGAAACGACCGGCGGCCGGAGCTGCAGAAACAGGAAGCGGCGCCCTGAGGCGGAGCGTTTACTGGACACGCCGGAGTCCTCTAAACCTCAGGCTGGTTCTGGTTCTGGTTCTGTTGGGCTGAGCTGAGACCTTCAGGGTCTGTGGGAGAAGAGGACAACGTGAACATATTCAGGAAACAGCTGTTATTTCACAATAAAAGCAGCTGGTGACTTTCAGAGTAAAAGCTTTCATTTCATTTCAGGGAGCTTTTTTTTTGTGAAGGTGATGAAGCTTTATCATCAGAACTCAAACTCTTTGAAGGTACTTCGTGTCCTCAGAACGCCGCCGCCGCCACTCTGCTTCTCCTAGCAACAGACGGGAGAGCCGGTTGCCATGGCAGCCACATATGATGGACAGAAAGCGTGGGATTGTTGCTCTAACTGACCAAAGTGGGGGAATTAAGGATGAGGGGAGGGGGGAGAGACTGGAGTCAGGACCTCCTCCCTGCACTTCAGTGTGTGTGTGTGTGTGTGTGTGTGCGTGTGTGTGTGCGTGTGTGTGTGAGTGGGAGGGACTATTTTATTCATGTTTGCGGTATGGAAGATCGTTAGCGACCAAACTCAATAATAAGGTTTTGTTTTCTTCTTCATGTTCAGTAATTAAAGATTCAATGTTTGTTATGAAACGTGGCGGCAGAATTTAACGGGTAATTCTGACACTTTAAAAATCTGTTTGCTGAAGACGTTCCTGTTGTAAATGGTAAGAAATAAAAGTAGAATCAAAGATGGTTTAGTTTTGTCATTAATGATCTTCCACGGTTTAACTGTTTAACTGCTGGAAACGGGAGAACGCGTGGTGCGTTCAGGGACCGCCGAACAGAACACGCACGCCATTCCATGTTTGCGTGGTGCGTTCAGGCACCACCGAACAGAACACGCACGCCATTCCATGTTTGCGTGGTGCGTTCAGGGACCACCGAACAGAACACGCACGCCATTCCATGTTTGCGTGGTGCGTTCAGGGACCACCGAACAGAACACGCACGCCATTCCATGTTTGCGTGGTGCGTTCAGGGACCACCGAACAGAACACGCACGCCATTCCATGTTTGCGTGGTGCGTTCAGGGACCACCGAACAGAACACGCACGCCATTCCATGTTTGCGTGGTGCGTTTAGGGACCACCGAACAGAACACGCACGCCATTCCATGTTTGCGTGGTGCGTTTAGGGACCACCGAACAGAACACGCACGCCATTCCATGTTTGCGTGGTGCGTTTAGGGACCACCGAACAGAACACGCACGCCATTCCATGTTTGCGTGGTGCGTTCAGGGACCACCGAACAGAACACGCACGCCATTCCATGTTTGCGTGGTGCGTTCAGGGACCACCGAACAGAACACGCACGCCATTCCATGTTTGCGTGGTGCGTTCAGGCACCACCGAACAGAACACGCACGCCATTCCATGTTTGCGTGGTGCGTTCAGGGACCACCAAACAGAACACGCATGCCATTCCATGTTTGCGTGGTGCGTTCAGGGACCACCGAACAGAACACGCACGCCATTCCATGTTTGCGTGGTGCGTTCAGGGACCACCGAACAGAACACGCACGCCATTCCATGTTTGCGTGGTGCGTTCAGGGACCACCGAACAGAACACGCACGCCATTCCATGTTTGCGTGGTGCGTTCAGGGACCACCGAACAGAACACGCACGCCATTCCATGTTTGCGTGGTGCGTTCAGGCACCACCGAACAGAACACGCACGCCATTCCATGTTTGCGTGGTGCGTTCAGGGACCACCGAACAGAACACGCACGCCATTCCATGTTTGCGTGGTGCGTTCAGGCACCACCGAACAGAACACGCACGCCATTCCATGTTTGCGTGGTGCGTTCAGGGACCACCGAACAGAACACGCACGCAGAGGTTCTGCCTCTTCAGTCGTTCTCGTCTCTGGAGAACGTTCATTAGATGCGTTGGAACAAAATGTCTCCTGATCTTCACCGAAATCTGGGACGGACTTCATGCGCAGTTACCTGTCGCTGCCACTGGGGGTCTCCAGAGTCCCAGCTATTTCTGCTGCATATAACTCCGCTTAAACTGAACTAAATGAAGACATGACACCCTGACCCGGAGGTCACGTGACCCGACAGTTTCATTTTACAGACTTCTGTGACAAAAAGATAAAAATGTTTGTTTAGAAGTTCGAATTGATCTTTTATCAGAGCTTATAAAAGTGATTCTCTTCATATCTTGAATTATGAGATATGAAGAGAATCATGGATTAAAAAAAAAAAACATTTAAAATGAAGGAAGTGTGACGTAACGATAGGAGGCGGTCGCCAGGTGGCAGCAGAGAGGCGCTGAAAGTTTTTGCTGCGGCCTGAATGTGCGCGACGTGACGTCATAGTGCATCATGTTTTAAAGACTTAGAGAATAAAATAAAAGCAAACTGAAGAGTCATTTTTATTCTGGCTGATCGGTTTAGCGGAGAAAACAAAACAGATTCATCCTCGACTAATTAAAATTATTCTTCGTCAGAATGTTTTATTCTTATCTGTGTTCATATCCTGCAGCAGAGACAGGAAAATAAACAGAAACGGAAACGATTCCCAAAAACAGGAGGACATTAAGTCAAATCAGGAGAGGTCAGAGGTCAGCCCCGCCCCTCTCTGGGGTCACCATATTCCACCAAACCTGCACATAGCAACATGATCCCGGCTCTGGGCTTTACCGGGATGAACTTAGACTGGTCTTCGTAAAATCCCAGTTTAAGTTTGGCTTGTCTCTGACTGGTTTCCCGTTTGATCAATAAAACCCGTTCTGCAGATAAACGCTCAATTACTGTTTTTCATGTCGTCTCCTCGCCCTGAATGTCTGATATCGATCTCTGTGAATCAATAAATACTACGATGGTTCTGTTTAGACTCGGGACCCACGAGAACCCACGAGAACCCACGAGAACCCCTTCTCTTTTTTTCCACGTGTGGAAAAAAAAAATTGGGCAACAAAAAAAAACAACAGAATTTGGGGAAAGCAAAATTCTGTATTGTGTCGTATTTTAATCTGAAACACGATGTAGGCGTCCAGGTAAACAGGTGAGACGTGTTCCGATGACGTCACCGCCGCTGAACCGGCCGAGTCGTTTTAAACCTGCTTGTCAGACAGTCAAACCAGCAGGACTGACTGGTCAGACTGGTTTCAGTCCTGGTTCCTCCACTGAGAGACGAACCGAGCTGCTCACAAAAGATCTCATTTCCTGCTCGTCACTGATTGGCCAGAGGTGGCTCCTCCTCCATTGGCTGGCTGCCAAAGCCGCTGTCGACAGTGGCATCTGATTGGACAAATAAACGTAGAGATGGTGAGTGGCTGCGAGCTCGGAGCGTGTGTGTGCGTCTGTGTGCGTGTGTGTGCGTGTGTGTGCGTGTGTGTGCGTGCGTGCGTGCGTGCGTGCGTGCGTGCGTGCGCTACCTGTGCCGTGCTTGTCGTCTCGTAGCTCCGTGCTTCTCAGCAGTCGGACGCCGTCCGTCAGACCCAGAGACTGAAGTGCATCAGCCAGACCTTGGACCGGACCTCCACCCAGCTGGACAGACAGACGCAGGGCGTTAGCCGCTACGCTAACGGGCGGGCTGCTAGCGGCGGCGCGCCGCCGAGCTACCTTGTAGTGCTCCAGCAGGTGCCGGCAGGGCGTCGGGCTGTCCAGGTACAGGTGAGTCAGCGTCATCATGCCCAGCTTCTCTGCCAGCTTCTTCCAGGGAACGTCTTCGACACTCAGCACCTCCACCAGCCGGGACAGCGTGTCCTCGTCCAGCCCCGGCGCCGGCGCCTCCGCATCTACGGCGGCGGCACAGGTTCGTTTTCTAAACTCTCACATCCGCTCACTTCCCGTTAGCGTTAGCTTTCACGTTAGCGTTAGCGTCACCTCTCCTGCTGCCCGGCTTCTTCTTCTTACTGCTGTGACGGCTGGACTTTGAACTCGGCCTGGAGTTCAGCAGGTCTCTCACCTGAGGACACGACGGCGACTCGGTCACCGACCAGCATCAGCGCGCGCTCAACATTTATTTTGAAGGGATCGTCTCTCACCTTTTGACACTTAGCGAGGTCAAGGGGGGTGTGGCCTCCTGCAGGTCTCTTCCGAGGGTTGATTGGTGGAGATGCGGGCTGTTGTTCTTTGACCTCCTGTCTGATTGGCTCATCCTGCTCTTCGTCAGAGGAGGAGCTAAAGAACAGGGGCTCGTCGTTCTCCAGGTTCTTATCAGCACCTGATGGACGTCCGTCGTTTAGTCGCTAGCAGATGTTTACGTTAGCGTCTGCGAACGCTACCGGCTCTGCTAGTCATTAGCCGTCTGAACCGGTTACTAGCATGCTATGGCTAGTAACCGGTAGCCCTCTTTTAGCTCACATTGATTTCTAGATTGAACAGATGAAACATTGAGCTTATTGATCGTATTTGCCATTGACAGTGCCCCCCCCCCCCCCCCCCCCCCCCGTCTCACCTGCGGCGACCAGCATGGAGCAGAGAGTTGGCGATCCTAGACTGGCCGCCAGGTGAAGAGGTGTGTTTCCTCCGAACGTGCAGGCGTTGACGTCTGCCCTCAGCTGCAGAACGAACACAGAGCGAACGATGTAGCGCCGTGATGTCACAGGCGTGATGTCACAGGCGTGTGGGTGAACAGGTGGCAGGTGTGCCGTACCTCGGTGAGCAGCGTACACGCCACCTTGAACAGGTTTCCTCTGACGGCCAGGTGGAGGGCAGTGTGTCCACTCTTCTGCTCAGGTGCATTGATTTTGGCTCCGCCCTCCACCAGTAGGCGGAGGCAGCGTTCGCCGTCCCTCCTCACAGCCAGGTGTAAAGGATGAAGACCTGAGTCATACCGATAATACTTAATAAAGGTTGCCAGAGAAATATCATCACCCAACTGATTCTCTCACCGTGGAAATCAGGGGTGTTGACCAGGTGAGTGTGTCGGTCCCCCAGGTGAGCCAATAGTGGGCGGAGTGTGCTGCTCTCTCCCACCAGCGCTGCCAGGTGGATCGGACTGCGACCGTCTCTGTCCAGCAGGCTGGGGTCAGCCCCCGCCCTCAGCAACATTTCCACCACCTTCACCTGTCGGGTGATCACCGCCAGGTGGAGAGGAGTCTGCAGAGAAAGCAGGTGAAGCAGTTAGTTAGCTGTGCTAAACGTGATCAGCAGGCTGTTAGCTACCTGTAGGAGGTAGTTAGCTGTGCTAAACGTAATCAGCAGGCCGTTAGCTACCTGTAGGAGGTGGTTAGCTGTGCTAAACGTGATCAGCAGGCCGTTAGCTACCTGTAGGAGGTGGTTAGCTGTGCTAAACGTGATCAGCAGGCCGTTAGCTACCTGTAGGAGGTGGTTAGCTGTGCTAAACGTGATCAGCAGGCTGTTAGCTACCTGTAGGAGGTAGTTAGCTGTGCTAAACGTAATCAGCAGGCCGTTAGCTACCTGTAGGAGGTGGTTAGCTGTGCTAAATGTGATTAGCAGGCTGTTAGCTACCTGTAGGAGGTGGTTAGCTGTGCTAAAGGTGATTAGCGGGCTGTTAGCTACCTGTAGGAGGTGGTTAGCTGTGCTAAACGTGACCAGCAGGCTATTAGCTACCTGTAGGAGGTGGTTAGCTGTGCTAAATGTGATTAGCAGGCTGTTAGCTACCTGTAGGAGGTGGTTAGCTGTGCTAAAGGTGATTAGTAGGCTGTTAGCTACCCGTAGGAGGTGGTTAGCTGTGCTAAACGTGATCAGCAGGCCGTTAGCTACCTGTAGGAGGTGGTTAGCTGTGCTAAACGTGATCAGCAGGCCGTTAGCTACCTGTAGGAGGTGGTTAGCTGTGCTAAACGTGATCAGCAGGCTGTTAGCTACCTGTAGGAGGTAGTTAGCTGTGCTAAACGTAATCAGCAGGCCGTTAGCTACCTGTAGGAGGTGGTTAGCTGTGCTAAAGGTGATTAGCAGGCTGTTAGCTACCTGTAGGAGGTGGTTAGCTGTGCTAAACGTGACCAGCAGGCTATTAGCTACCTGTAGGAGGTGGTTAGCTGTGCTAAACGTGATTAGCAGGCTGTTAGCTACCTGCAGGAGGTGGTTAGCTGTGCTAAACGTGATTAGCAGGCCGTTAGCTACCTGTAGGAGGTGGTTAGCTGTGTTGAGGATGTTGTGCTGCTGGCTGCTGAGCAAGGTGTGGATCAGTTGCTGGATCACACCTGTCTGCTGATGGATGACGGCCAGGTGCAACGGACTGTTGGAGGGGAAAAGCATCAAACCGTAAAAGGATGAAACTCTAAATCAGTCTTTGCACCTCCTGATTGTTGCACCAAACTCACGTGTCTCCGTTCCCGTCCTGGACGCCACACAGGTGTCTCTGGACGGCCAGAAGGACCCGGGCGTCGCCAGTGCTGCAATACTGCAGCAGGGCGGCGGCAGTCTGTCTGGCGCTCTGGGAGGCCCGACTGCGGAGGGCGCCGGCTGTTGACCAATCACAGCTTGACGTTCAGAAACGACCAGCAAACATCGGCGTTCATTCTGCGGTCGGGGTTTCCTCAGCCTCTCACCGATGTGGAACAGCTGCTGCTGGAGCGGCGACCCAGTTGCTCCTCCGGTCTGACCCGCTGCGTGGCCGTCCGGCCGTTGATGGGCGGAGCCTGACATCTGTGCCCCTCCCCCTCCGCCGAAGCCCGCGAAGCCTCCGGAGAAGAACACGCCGCCTGTTCTGTTCATCAGCTGGTTGAACTGGAATCCTGCAGGAGGAATCGAGGCCTGAAAACGGCTCCAGGAGAAAGAGCTGCGACGTTTCACGCCGTCGCCCTGACGACAGCAACCATTAGCGTCCCCCTAGCGCAGCTATCTTCTTCCTCTCTGAGTTAGCAGCTAGCTGCTAATAGCACCAACATCCTCCTTGATGTTTGCGCAGAGAAGCAGCGACAGAATGCCAATAAATATTAACGCTATAGATATCCTACCTTCTCCTCCAGCTCCTCCTCCTCCGAATGCTCCAGCTCCTCCTCTTCCTCCTCCTCCCCCCCAGGGTTCGTAGTGAGGCAGCGGCTTCTGCTTCTTCCTCATCACCTCCTCTTTGTCTGCATCAGGTTGAAAGGAGGGAATGTAAAGGTGGCAAAAGTAGAACCTGAGGACAGACGGACACCAGCTGTTCCTCGGAGGGGGACCCTTTGCCCCCCCCCCCCCCCCAGGCCGCTGGGACACTGACCTTCGACCTGTGGTATGTAGGTGAACTGCTTGGGGGTGCTGCTGTCCCCCGCCTTCTTCCTCTTGAGCTGCAGGAAGACGGTGACGGGCTGCTCGATCTCCGCGCTGTGATAGGGCGGCGTTTTGAACACGATGGCGTACTGAGGAGAGACGGAAGAGACGGTCACGGAACCCAAACCGTCCACGTCTGTCCGAAGAGACGAGCTGAAGGACGACTGAACGCCCCCCCCTCCAGGTCCCGGGACTCGTTTCTAGATCGTGTTCAGGCTTTTCCCGTTTCGTTCGCCGGTTCTCAGCGGCAGGAGGCGGAGTCTGAATGCCTCACCTGTTTGTGAACGTCGGTGGGCGAGAAGTCACCGAACGCCTCCCACCCTCCCTCGTCGTCCTCCTCGTAAAAACGGATCTCGATGTCGTCTGAAGCAAGCGGCACAGAGGCATGATGGGATATCGCTGAGAACCAACACTCCTCTGGAGCGCCTTTAAACGAGAACGTGAACGCACCTTTCTGGACTTTGTCACAGAGCAGGAAGATCTCGTCTCCCCCGAGCACCGAGCCGCACGTCCTGTCCAACCGGGAGATCTTCAGGTTGGATGCGTTGGGCGACTCTGTGGGAGGAACCGGGTCAATGAGGCGTCAGGAACGGCGGTGCAGACCATAATAACATCGCCCCAGCGTCACTGGTTGCTAACGTCTCGTTTGAATGTTTGTCTACAGAACCGAGTCACATGACCTCGATGACATCACAGCGAGAATTGCCTGCAAGGCAATCCGGAGGACAAGGAGCTCCACCAGTTCAGGCAGCTAATCAGCGCTAGCACTTTCCTAGCATATGCTAGTGCTACTAGCGTTATCAACAGTGTTACATCAGGTCATGTGATCCTGAATGCTGGAACTGATCAGCTGTGTTCTGTTTCATCCAGGTGGCCACACCCTAACTTGTAATGCCATAGCATTATTATGGGATGTTACCACAGGTAAACTATGTAAACTCTTGAAGCTTCCTGGATGAATCCTATCAGCCCGGGACCCCCCCCCCCTGGATGCTGGAGGAGCTTCCTGGGTGAATCCTATCAGCCCGGGACCCCCCCCCCCCCCTGGATGCTGGAGGAGCTTCCTGGATGAATGCTATCAGCCCGGGACCCCCCCCTGGATGCTGGAGGAGCTTCCTGGGTGAATCCTATCAGCCCGGGACCCCCCCCTGGATGCTGGAGGAGCTTCCTGGATGAATCCTATCAGCCCGGGACCCCCCCCTGGATGCTGGTCTCCGGGCACTCACTGCTGTCGTAGATGGGGTTGGAGACCACCGGTTTCAGCGCCCTGGTGAACCCCCCGTTGCTGTCCTGCAGGTAGGCGGTGAACCGTAACCGGACGATGTTCAGGTCCATCACCTTCCCCAGCTCCTTGGCCTCCTTCAGGGTAGAGTTCTCCTCTGAATCTGGAGGACAGTCTGCAGGTTCACCAGCTGTTAGCATCGTGCAGCTAACACGTCAACCACAGACAGGGGGGGGGGTTACCTGTCAGGTGACAGTGACTTCCTTTTTGTCGTCTCCTCTCTTCTCTCAGCCTCCTGCTCAAAACCTCCACCACTCCTTTCTTGGTCACATGGAGGATCCCGAGGTTACTGAAGCTACAGGAAGTGACATCACCAGTCAACATGGACGCCCAGGCGTGGCAGAAAGCGTTCATTCATCAGCATATTGATTGTTTCTTCAGCCCACAGCTGCTGAGAGCAACGAACACACACGTAATTTATCCTTTAGAACAAACCCACAAATAAAAACATCCCAGTAATTAGCATTAGCGTAATTTAGCTCCCATGCTTACTTGCTATCATATTTAATGTAACTGCTATTTTTAATTGATCTGGACATTCAGCGGTTTCCTAGCGCCGGACTGTGATTGGATACTGACGAGGCGGTGAGGTCACTGGGGCCGATGTCCAGCATGCAGGTGCCATTTTCGGTGCAGTGGCGTCCCACCAGGCTGTGTGCGTGGACGCGAGGAGGATCGGTGTGAGTCACAAGCTGGACCTCCACGCGGGCGTGGCCCACGTAGTTACTGATCTGAAAAAGCAGGTAAATACTCAGATTACCCAAAGTATTGTTTATCACACTGTAGTGTGTAGCAGCTAGCACCTGCTAACAGCTAGTACCTGCTAGCACCTGCTAGCACCCGCTAACAGATACAAGCTGCACGCTATTTCCCATTCTTCCTTCTGTCTCGTGTTTTTCAAAGTGTCGGAATCTGCATCCGTCACAGAGGCAGAGTCAACCCCCCATTAAGCCCCCCCCCCCGGTGGAAAGGGGAAGCTGCAGCAGATGCGACCCACCTTCACTGTCGGGTAGGTTCTCCTGTTCTTCTCGCTGGAGGCTCCTGGGAGTCCGCCGTGGGACGGACCCTCGCACTCGTACCGGAAACGGAAACCTCGCTGAGGACGCACAGGAACGCGTTTTTACTCGTCTGCCGTAGCTTTTGGCTTTCGCTGAGGTTCTGATCCGAATCGAGAATGATTGTTAGCGTTTCTTTATAATCGCCACTAATTATAGTCAGAGAAGTCACATGACCTCCTTTTCAGTCCCATGCTCCATGTTGTTATGCGACTGCTGGAAAAACCCTGGAGTACAGGAAGTTACAGCCCGACGGCGGGAACTGAGCCACTTTTCTCAAATCTTATCCTGCTTTCTTACATTTGCTCCCTCTCTAAGACGAAAGCAAAACGAAACGAACACTCGTAGACGGGACTCTGTTGCCTCCGTCTGGATGTTCTACATCTACTCAGGTATTCAAACATGCATTTCATACGACATAAAAATGTGTTTTAATCTGGTCCTGCAGCAAAGTGCCGTTTTAGACAGACCAGAACAAACCAACCAGATCTCAGAAGTAAAGGGTCCTAATGAAGATCCCTGAGGGGCACCATGAATAAACCGGAATCCTCATTTATACTTCCATTAGGAAGCTCATTATAACGCATCTACAAAATAAAAAGAGGGAGGAATAGAAGGACAAAATCAATACGTTTGAACAATTCAATCAGAAAGAGGAAGTAGAATATCAATCACCTGTTTGGGCTCCTCAATGATTTGAATATAAGGACCGTGAGCTGGAACAGAAAGAAAACAGAAAAACATTCTGGAGGAACCGTCACCAGAACGCTCCACGTCAAACACACACACACACACACGTTTACATCACACACACACACGTTTACATCACACACACACACACACACACACGTTTACATCACACACACACACACACACACATGTTTACATCACACACACACACACGTTTACATCACACACACACACACACACACATGCTTACATCACACACACACACACACACACACTTTACCAAAAAGGTGTAAATATGGCGTGTGTAAGTATTTGTATTGCATTTCAACTTCTTCATTCGCCGATGAACGGAGTGCACACTGATGACATCACTACAGATTACTTTAAAATCTGTCTGCTCACCTGTCTCAGGTATGTAGGGTTCAGCCTTTATGTCCACGGGAGGAATGTAGTCATACTGCATCAAATTCACCTGCAGCTGATCAATAATCAATAATCAACCGATCAGAATCACATCTCTGATATCAACCATTACTAACTGTAATTGATGAATCATATTGTAACTTTTTTTCTGCATGACTCAGTAAATAAATAACATTTAGCATTCTGTTTAAACATTTCTTTGAATCTGTTTTTTTAACATTCTTTTTTTGTTTATCCGACGCTGTTGTTGTTCACAGGTTTCTGAACTCCATCCATATTAAATTAGATCAATGACTTGATTGGTCGTCTGCTTGTTCGTAGATGTTTAGACATCAACAGGAAAACGATCTGAAAATCAAAATCCCCACGCTTTGCCCGACCTTGAAGTTACACCAGATTGTATATTTCTACACAAACTGCTGCCTCTGACGCGTTTCTTTGTGTTGATGTAAATTATTCACACATTTTCCCGACATTTTCGCGGACCCTGAACCTATCACAGGCGGCGCGAGCCGCGAGAAGCGGAAAAAACTCACGTCGTTGTCGTAGACGTTCAGGAACTGCGCTTCGGTCATTCTGCAGCAGAAACAGAGCAGCGGTGAAAGGGTTAACCTGTTTACAGCGTCGACATGTCAACAACCAGCAGCGTCGCGTGACGGGACGGTCTGAGCCGCCGCCCCGCCCCGCCCCGCTCTGTTCTCGGTCACTTCCTGGAAGTGGCGCTCGAGGAAAACACCCAGAATTCCAGATGAGCACAGAGAGGGGTGGAGCTACTGATGATGATGTCACACGTTCTACTGCTGTTCAGTGCAGTGACGGGAAGGGCTTTCGGGGGGGGGGGAGAACCAGGAAACTTCACTACAAACTACAAAGAGTAAAAGAGTTAGTTCTCCAATGACGGGAGGTCCTCAAACGCACCACAACAAGCGGGTTCACTTTAACAGCAGCTGGTGTTAGCCAACAGTTGTTAATGCTATTAGCTAATGCTATCATGTGAAGCTATATATTACAAAGTGTCAGACTTAGCTGCATCGGAAGAATTGCTCAAATATGGATTGAGTTTAATGCTAAACATTAGCATTAGAGCTAACCTAGGGCACGCTCAAAGGCACAAAGTTTGGAAATGTTTTTAAAGATTACTTTAAAATAAATAAAGCTTTTTCCATCCTGCATACAGGATTAAATTTATATTATTATAAAAATGTCATTCTTCTTCGGCACAAGAAACAAATGTTGCCCCCCACCACCACATTTATCTTCCTCTGCATCGTTTTTGTCTTCCTGTTTCTCATTTGCTGAGAGTCTGACTCAATCGTCTCATTCTGGTGACTTCCACCGCTGGAGGGACAACCCCCCCACGGAGGACAGGAGCCAATCAGCTCTCAGAAGACACAGCTGTCGTTAACATAACGTGCCAGAACGATGGAACGAGGGAAACTTTGGGTTCTTTTTTCTGCGTGACCTCTGATGGAATCCATGTGATTCACTCTGACAGGGGAAACTGTTGGTCCAGTGTCCACCTGAGGCGTCCCGCTGCAGCCGAGGCAACACGCTGCAGCCGAAGCAACACGCTGCACCCGAAGCAACACGCTGCAGCCGAAGCAACACGCTGCAGCCGAGGCAACACGCTGCACCCGAGGCTACACGCTGCGCCCGAAGCAACACGCTGCGCCCGAAGCAACACGCTGCGCCCGAGGCAACACGCTGCAGCCGAGGCAACACGCTGCGCCCGAGGCAACACGCTGCAGCCGAGGCAACATGCTGCAGCCAAGGCAACACGCTGCGCCCGAGGCAACACGCTGCAGCCGAGGCAACACGCTGCACCCGAGGCAACACGCTGCAGCCGAGGCAACACGCTGCACCCGAGGCTACACGCTGCACCCGAGGCTACACGCTGCACCCGAGGCAACACGCTGCAGCCGAGGCAACACGCTGCAGCCGAAGCAACACGCTGCACCCGAAGCAACACGCTGCAGCCGAAGCAACACGCTGCAGCCGAGGCAACACGCTGCGCCCGAGGCTACACGCTGCGCCCGAAGCAACACGCTGCGCCCGAAGCAACACGCTGCGCCCGAGGCAACACGCTGCAGCCGAGGCAACACGCTGCACCCGAGGCAACACGCTGCAGCCGAAGCAACACGCTGCAGCCGAGGCAACACGCTGCAGCCAAGGCAACACGCTGCACCCGAGGCAACACGCTGCAGCCGAAGCAACACGCTGCACCCGAAGCAACACGCTGCACCCGAAGCAACACGCTGCACCTGAGGCGTGACGTCAGTCTTTGTTCTTCACCGACAGTCGTGGTTTTTAAATCAGCTCCGTCGGGCGCGCGCGTCCGTGACGACGTGTGTTTGATACGTGTCTCCTGAGGTGACGTCAAACATGAATGTGAAAAACGTACATTACTAAAATCAAAATGTTTCTACAAACTGTCAGATTAAAGAATCTATAACCTCCGAGAACCGGATTAGAATAAACTGGACCAAACAAGCCTGATCAGAAATAACCCCCGTTAATTCCATTGTGAATAATTAACTCTAAAATAAGAGTTAACAAACACACAAAAAATAACGAAACATTAAACAAAAAATATAAAATAAAAAAACAGAAAATCACGTGAAAAATTAAGATTAATTGAATTAGCCGATTTACGCACAACCTGATTACGCAGCAGTCAGCTGTAAATGTGACAAGAAAACATCCCAATGATCAGTAATCGATTATTAGTCAAATGATCACCTGACCAATCAGTCGACTTGAAGCTGCACTTTCACGGTGCAGTAAGTTAAGCGATCAAATTATCTGTACTAATTCAATTCAATTCGTATAGCTATACTACTCAGATGCAGTAACTTGTTCCGAATCTGAAGTATTGATCACAGAAATAAACCCATCGATTAGTCTTTGAACGTGCGATCGATCGGTTGAGGATCAATCTAAGTTCTACGGTTCGTGTTCAGCTAAATTAAATAACGGAAAGGTGAAGACTCACCTGCGGCGGGCCTGCGTCCTTCCACGAAAAACCCAAACTCCATCTGACCCTATGTCACAGCGGCAGCGACAAACAGGAGGCAACTTCCTGCGTCACCTTTCAAAATAAAACAATTCGGCGTTTCTGTACTTTTTATTTATTTATAGAATGATTATTGAATTTTAAATGCTGCGTTGAGGTTTTATAACTCTGTTTATGATCGCACTTCCGTCACGGTTATTAGCTGTACTGTTTTATTTTTTGTACTAAATGGAATTACATTCAATGAACTTTCCTAAATATCAGATCTTTGAATAAAACCAAATTACGCATGATCTTTTTCGTAGAACGGAACATTGTTTCTCTTTGGTTTGGCACAATAAAAGCTAATTTCCTTTATTCCATTTCACTGTGGTTCTAGCTTTGTTCGTCTGACATTCCGTCATGAATCCAGTCAGTGTAAATACACCTTTTACGCTTGAAACGGTCTCATGCTCATGTTTTCTGATACTATTTGCGGCTTTGAAAACATTCAGCACTTTTACTTTGAAGAGCAACTATTTCAACCGGATGTTTCCGATCTCCTCCCCGAGCGTGACGCGCTTCAGCTCTGTTGTCATGGCAGCATCGGCCCGCCACTCAAGAGCGGAAAGCCCCCGGAGCTGGAGGGGAATTCCGGCGCCACGTTGCAAATACAGCGCACTGATTGGTGGAAGGAGCGCTGTCCCGCCCATCCGACAGATCACGTGCCCCACGAGACAATAACAGAGAGACGCGTTCAGAGAGCGCAGACCTCCGCCGAGCGGCCCAGTCTCATCCTATCTGGATCTGCACCGTCCACACGGTGATCTGGATCAGCACCAGAAGGTTCTAGACGGTTCTTGGTGTCTTTATATACACCAACATGAAAAGTTAAAGTGAACCAGAGTTATTTTTAACTGATTTTTGAATCCATAAATGGAGTTTTCAATGTTAAAATGTTAGTTTAGGCAAAAAACCTAAACTAAAAACAAACTAGAAACACGGAACATGAATGCCACGCTGTTGGAACGCAAGTGGATTTAAACGTCCCCCAAAAAACAGTTCAACATACAAAAACACAGTTGTGTCTTTTCTGTACTTTATTTGGCTTCTTAACAAAATGGCGTATAAAGTCCCTCAAAGCCAGAACACATTCCCACAGGTTCGGGCGACGGCCTTCTTCCCTTTGTGCGCCCGGCCCATTTGGGGACCGGGACGCCAGGTGAGTGTATAAACGTTGCATAGGTGAGCAGGTGAGGAGCAGGATGTTCAGCATCAGGACAGAATACAAGCAGGACTCCCGTCTAGAACCGTTCTGTTAGCACGCATTCTGCGCAGAATGCATGCTAACAGCTAGCAGTCCCGCTTTTGTTTGCGCTTTACTCCTGGCTACAGAACACCAAACCAAAACCTGCTAATGTTGCTCCTTTGAACTGCATAGATTAGCATTAGCGACCGACCTGAGAGGAGAAAATAAAATAAAAAGCAAACCTTTAGGGGCACTTTTGGTTTAGCATCAACCTTTAGCTACCTGGAAGCTAAACCAGTAGCTAGCAGCAGAGGCTAGAGGTTGAGGGATAATTCCATGATTTATGTGAAACATCATCTCGTTCCTCCGATGAGAGGATCACGTAGCGTTTACTGTCAAGGAAATAAAACACCAGAAGGGTCCTTTAGTACGTCGACTGTGTACTGCATCATACATGAAGGTAAATGTATACAAATACAGGTCCTTGAGACAGACGTGGCCAAAACTACGTGGACACGCAGGAGGGCATTAACCCGTAAACAGAAGAGCGCTGGAGCAGAAGGGTGAATGAACAAAAGTCAACCGTAAAGGAATGACTGAAGACCATTCACCCGGTCAATTATTGATTGGTAATCGGCGATTCTTCCCAGTAAAGCCACCTGGTTCCGTAGAATCATACTGGGAGTTCATGATGTTGCCAGTCTCATGTATACCGGAGCCAATGATTTCAAAATCAAAGGAAGTTTGAAAATCTGACCAGTCCTCCGGTCCTCGTTTCAGAAACAGAAGAGACGCTGTCCACAGAGTTTTGGCCACAGTTTCTACGATATTTGAGTTCATCCGTGTAAAAAGCAGAAACATGTCAGCTGTCCTCAAGGTGACGGAATGGACGACGAACATCAGCTGTAAACGGTGCTGGAGTCTGACTGCCAAGAGCAGGAGGCAGGACAGACGGGCGGGGACAGACGGGTGGAGACAAAGAGACTGGTGGAAGATTGGGGACAGACGGATGGAGACAGAGACAGACTGGTGGAAGATTGGGGACAGACAGGTGGACACAGAGACAGACGGGCGGGGACAGACGGGTGGAGACAAAGAGACTGGTGGAAGATTGGGGACAGACGGATGGAGACAGAGACAGACTGGTGGACACAGAGACAGACTGGTGACAGCCTATGTGAAGATGAGGCCGGCTTCGCTGTACACCTGGAAGACCTTCTCGATGGCGTTGACGTACGCCGCGGTCCGCAGGTCCAAACCCAGGTTGTACTTGTTGGCTGTCCTCATTATTTGCTGCGTGAGAGACAAAGTCCAAATCAGGGACGTCTCAAAAGGGTTAATCAGCACCTTTTGCAGTTAAAAGGTTAAGCCGGACGCCGTTCCTGACGCAACTCAATCCGGTCCGTGGTTGGGGACCCCAGGGGTCGAAGACTGAAGCTGTGTGTGTGTGTGTGTGCGTGTGTGTGTGCGTGTGTGTGTGTGTGTGCGTGCGTTACCCTGGCAGAACGTTCCATCGTGAAGGCCAGACCTGAGTGAACGATGTCCTTCTCAGAAGCTCCCTGAAACGGGACAGAAGCAGCCGTTGGACTATTGATCAGGAGTCCAGCAGACATCTAACGATCCACCTCCATCACATCAACAGATAAAGTTCTAACGCTGAGCTCCTCTGTACCTAGTAGTAGTCGTAGTAGTAGTAGTAGTAGTACGGTTTTATTAAGAGACTGCAGTCAGGGAAAAGGAAATCTGGAAGACTCACAGCAATCCTGTCCTGGAATTCTGAGGTCGGGACGATGGGAATGGCTCCTCCATGTTTTCCAAACTTCCTCTCCAGACTCTCCTGGACCGACACTGAAGAGAGACACACACGTCCTCCGTTCCACTCCTGCTCGTCTAAATCTGTTCGTTACTCTGCATTATTGATTGTTATTGATCGATTTGTTCTTACTCAGCAGGTGATAGTTGGAATCGCGCTCATATTTGAAGGTGAGTCGACCGTAACTGACGTGATTCAGATTCTTCAGCCATTCGAAGTAAGAAACCGTCACGCCGCCGGCGTTCAGGTACATGTCCTGGACAAGGAAGGAGGAGTTAAGGAAAGGCAACAAGGAGAGACAGGAAGGAGAGGAAACCGGATCTTTATGCAGCTTCTGCATCCACTGACCGGAATCACCAGGATGTTCCTGTCCAGGAAAATGCGGTCAGCTTCGGGCGTGGTCGGACCGTTGGCTCCCTCAGCGATGACCTGAAGTAACATGCCCAGTTTACTAAAGCATGATGGGAAAGCATGACATCACAGAGGCTGTGTGTTACCTTAGCTCTAATCTTGTGCGCGTTGCTCTTAGTCAGCTGTTTCTCACTGGCGGCGGGGATGAGAATATCACAGTCAGCCTCCAGGATGCTTCCTTCGTACGGCGTCGAGTTTGGAAAACCAACAATCGTCCCGTTGTCCTGGAGACCCAAAACAAACACATCTATTCGGTTAGTTTGAAAGAGCGCATCAGCAACAGTCCTAGCGCCGACCAGTTTGTAGTCCTGTCTATCGAGAACGCAGACCAGTTTGTAGTCCTGTCCAGCACCAGTACTGACCAGTTTGTAGTCCTCCAGCTCTTTCGGGTCGATGCCGTTGGGGTTCCAGATGGTTCCGTCCTTTTCTCCAATTCCGATACACTTCGCCCCAAAACGGTGAAGGTAACGCATTGAGTGTAGACCGACGTTACCAAAACCCTGCGAGATGGAACACGGGGCAGGAGTCAAACGTTTCTCGGGTGTCTGTTAGCAGCACCAACTGGTCTATGCTGAACCAGAACATTGCAACAGTACGTTAGCATGCTAACTTTTTAAGCTAAAATATATATATATATTTTTAAGAGTAACACATGTTGGAAACAAATGATAACGTCAACCTCGGTATGCTGATGTTGGCTATATGTGGCCAAGTAGTGCTAATGCTAAGTAGTTTTATTTGCCTAAAGCTAGCAATGTCTTTTTGTTGTTTGAAGCTAGCCACGTCTTTTTGTTGTTTGAAGCTAGCCACGTCTTTTTGTTGTTTGAAGCTAGCCACGTCTTTTTGTTGTTTGAAGCTAGCCACGTCTTTTTGTTGTTTGAAGCTAGCCACGTCTTTTTGTTGTTTGAAGCTAGCCATGTCTTTTTGTTGTTTGAAGCTAGCCACGTCTTTTTGTTGTTTGAAGCTAGCCATGTCTTTTTGTTGTTTAAAGCTAGCCATGTCTTTTTATTGTTTAAAGCTAGCCATGTCTTTTTGTTGTTTAAAGCTAGCCATGTCTTTGTTGTTTAACACTAGCCATGTCTTTTTGTTGTTTAACACTAGCCATGTCTTTTTGTTGTTTAACACTAGCCATGTCTTTTTGTTGTTTAACACTAGCCACGTCTTTTTGTTGTTTGAAGCTAGCCATGTCTTTTTGTTGTTTGAAGCTAGCCATGTCTTTTTGTTGTTTAAAGCTAGCCATGTCTTTTTATTGTTTAAAGCTAGCCATGTCTTTTTGTTGTTTAAAGCTAGCCATGTCTTTGTTGTTTAACACTAGCCATGTCTTTTTGTTGTTTAACACTAGCCATGTCTTTTTGTTGTTTAACACTAGCCACGTCTTTTTGTTGTTTGAAGCTAGCCATGTCTTTTTGTTGTTTGAAGCTAGCCATGTCTTTTTGTTGTTTGAAGCTAACCATGTCTTTTTGTTGTTTGAAGCTAACCATGTCTTTTTGTTGTTTGAAGCTAACCATGTCTTTTTGTTGTTTGAAGCTAACCATGTCTTTTTGTTGTTTGAAGCTAACCATGTAGTCACTGTCGGGTTTTGACGTGAACGATTATCATTAGCTTCAACTGAACTTTGCTATAAGCTCTATTTAACACAAAGATGATAAACAACTTGGTAAAAGCTACCCGGTGAACATCAGCGATGTTAGCATATTTAGCTAACATCACCATTAACATGTCTATTAAGTCACCTGTTCGACATTGTAAAGAACATCTGCGTTGCATTAGAACGTTTGCAGCTCTGTGATTGGGCGTTGGGCTACAGTTGAAGCGTTCTGCTTTACAGCACTCGTTAGCAGACTGAGAGCAGCTTTAGGGTAACGAGCGTCTCCACAGTGTGCCAACTGCAATTTAACAGCCGAAACCAGCGGAAAACTTGAGGATGGAAAGAATGATGAAGACGAAGGGAGGGTTCCAGACTAAATTCAGTCCCTGAACCGGGGGGGACTGCAGCAACTCATTACTGTTAGCATCGAGTCCTCTCTTCACATCCAACCTGGATGACGAAGGTCTTGTCCTGGAAGCCAGGACACATCCCCAGTTTGCTCATGTAGGCCGCTTCGTTGATGAAGTTCTCGATGCCGTGGAAAACTCCTCGGCCGGTGGCGGAGATGCGACCGTGGATCCCCCCCTGGCTGATGGGCTTCCCGGTGACGCAGGCGTAAGCGTTGATGTCCTGAAGGAAGCGGAAACAACATCCAGTCAGATTCGTTTTCCCGTTTCGGGCTCCCCGAGGAACGTTTTTGGACCAGACTCTATATTCCCAACCAGGAACAGCTGGAGCTCCGTGAACGCCGATTGGGAGGTACTTAGCTCCTATTTCAGAGGCGGTTCTCTCCCAGAACAAGAGGAACCGTGTAATGAAAGTGTCCGATCGGTTGAATCCGTGAAGAACCTTCAGAGACTCACGTAGTGGCCCATCGTGGTGGCGAAGGTGTCCGCAATCCAGGACATCTCCCTCTCGCCGGTGCTCATGTCTGGGGCCGGGACGTCAATACCGGGCCCTGAAGAACCGAGACAACGGCCCAATATGAGTCCAAGCAACTTTCATCCACACGGAATGAAACAGGAAGTGCGTTGCACGCCTGCTGGCGTCCGCCTCACCGATGAAGCCTTTCTTGGCGAGCTCGACGGTGAACCTGCGGGTGATTTTTTCCAGCTCGTTGTCCTGGAGGCACAAAGACTTCAGGCTGAGTCATCCTGAACGCACACCATTCACCCGTTGGGCTTTGCTTCTCGTCTTGCTAAGCTAGGCTAACCACACCCCGACACCAGCTCTGACATGACCGTGACTGGAGGGGCCAGGTAGACTGCAGCCTGTGGGGGGGGGGGGGGCGGCTGTGGTAAAACCCGTCTCTGAGGATGAGTCAGAGTTCCTGCGGGAGGGAGGGAGGGAGGGAGGGAGGGCGTTTCTTCCATACCTCCGCGTGGAATCTTACAGACCTGCTGCATGTGTTTCTCATTACTGACACCACAGACGCCACAGATGCCAGGCTCCTCCTCTGCCCGCAGTCATGGCAGCGCTTTCTCGAACGGTGAGAACTTACAGAGTATTTCTTTGGGTCGATCTTCACGCCGGCTTTGGCTCCACCGAACGGCACATCTGGAACAGACAAACGAAGTGACTCACGAGAACAGACGGCGGCGTCCATCCGACCAGCTGGTAGATTCAAAAAGCGGCGAGCAGCAGCTAGCGGCTAGCTCAAAGGAGGAGGACAGTCAGTGGCGTTCAGCGCTCTCACCAACAACCGCGCATTTGTAGGTCATGAGCGAGGCGAGAGCTTTCACCTCGTCCACCGACACGTCTGTGCTGTAGCGGATACCTGTAAAACACAAACACGTACTCCTGAACCGGCGTCTCAGAGTCAGGACGCGATGATGTCACCGCTTTTTGAAATTAAGTTTTAAAATTGTACATTAGAATATAAATTCTCCGATCACTTAACCCGAACAATCAAGTGCATGAACGTAAACATTAGCGTGTTAGCATTAGCATGCGTCTGACGCCATTCACCGTAGAGATCATGATGACGTCACTGCGGACACGCGACTGCACGCCAACACACAAACCTGATCGTCAACATGTCTGCCAGGGCAGGAAGCCTCATTAGCGCCAGCCCTTCTCTTTGTCTTTACGCGATGACGTCATTATGTAATTGTTAACTATATTGTAGAAGTATAAATTAAGTTAATAACTAAGATGAATTGAAACGCTTGTTAGGATTATAATGCTAACGAGGCATGACATGAACTGCGGTCTGTTCAGTCGCCGAGCAACAATAGACATTAAGATACTAAGACACTACATCGTATTATTATCATTATAATAGTAGTAGTACGCCATCGGCGAGCAACTCGCTGTAAAGAACCACTTCCTGTTTCTGTGTCACGTGATTCCCACACACCCCGCCTCTTCAGGGAGCTTTAACGAATAAAATAACTACTGAATTAATCGAATGAAAGTTCGATTGATCGTCCATTAGCGGTGGGATTTGTTCATGAGGGCGGATAAAGTATTAGATGATATTATTTAACAGATAAAACAGCTGATTTGTTGCTATTGGAGACACAGAAAGCGTTATCAGTAATAATTCATAATGTTGATAGAAGTCAACTGTTCACAATTTCCATTTCAGATCATCAAATCAATCACATGTGGTAATAAAACAATACAGGCTGTAAAAAGTGACGTCCCTGCCAGAGTAAAAGTATTACATCAGAGTAAAAGTACTCTTTTATATCAGTTAAAGTCCATCAGGCAGGACGGCGCGTGAGTTTTAGTGTCCTCAGGTTGTTAAAAGTAAATAAATACATTTGACTGTTTCAAATGATTGACTAGTGAAGTACTGCAGCAGAGTAGAGTACGCGCTATCTGTACTGGAGTACATGCACCGTGTTCTCGTGACTATCTGGCTCTCACTGGTCCCCCGGTTCCGGGTGTGTGGCGGCGCCGGGGCCGGGCCGGGGCGACTCACCCCCCTTGCAGGGCGTCCGGTGCTGGCTGTGCTGAGCCCGGTAGCCCTCGACCACCTCCCACTCGCCGTTGTCTTTCCTGATGGGGAAGCAGACGCTCAGGACGTGGTTACACGGCTTGATGATCTTCAGGATCCCGCGCACCCGCTTCTTCTTCAGCTCGGCGCTCTCCCGGGTCTTCAGGGTGTCCACCAGCTTGTCCTCCACGATAGCGGCTCCGCGGTCGAAGAAGCCCTCCACCATGGTGAAGAAGTTCGGGTCGTCGTCCCGGTCCACGGCCTGGCTGTAGGCGCGATGCCGCAGCAGGGACGCGGACGCCGGCAGAGCCGAGTCGGCGGAGGCCAGGACGCTCCCCGCCGCTCGCGTGAGCAGCTCTCCGAAATACCGGTGCATGTTGGCGTTCGGGCGAAGCTAACCGTTCCGAGGAGAAGCTAGGAGTGGCGAAGTTCAGGAAGCGCAGCGGGACAACAAACTTGTCCGGCAGTTCCTCCCTCTTCCTGTTCGGCTCCCTCCGGGCGCCCGTCGGGCGTAATTACGGTAACGAGGAGCAGCAAGCGGACCCTTTAATTACCGTAATGAGTGGAAAATGTCGACGTCGCGTATGCTAACTAAATGGAAGCTAATGCTAGCTAGCGTTCTCAACGAATATGGGGTTGTACACGCAGGTAGTTATTATACGAGATAATAACGAATAATTATTAATAATCCAAATTAGGAGACTTTAATAATCACATAGGGAAATGATGTAAAATATAAAATAGACAATAAATAGTATTTCGGAGACTGAGGTGAGAATAATTAATAGGAAAGGTGGGAAATCCAAATGTTTTACTCCCTTTAACTATTAGACAAAAATGTGTAAAGAAGAAATATTTGTTCATTTGAGACTTTTCAGGAAAGCCTTAAACGAATAAAATATATTATTATTATTATTATAGAAGTCTTACCTGATACAGATTGGAAAATTATTGATGAAAAAGTGGAAAAAAGAATGAATAAACTGATACATTCATATAAGGCGACTGTAACTGAACACTACACATAACGTTTCCAACATTTAGGACATTTTACCGGAAATCATAAATCAAAGTAAATCTTTTATTTAAATGATCCTGTCTGCATTTCACTTCCCCTTCAAGCGGGTTCACGGGACGGCGTCGGGAGCGCGCGTCGACAAACGACTGGATTCAGCTGACAGTGAAACGTGATCTGTGCGTGCGTGCGTGCGTGCGTGCGTGCGCGTGGGTGTGTGCGTTCTAAACTTAGTCTGTTCTGTCAATGAAGAGGAACTAAATACGGTTCCAGACTTCACTGGAGGAAAGTAACTAAGTAAATGTACATTAACTATAAGTACTTCATTAAGTAGTGGTAATACTTTTTCTGTAACTTTATCCTTTTAACTACCTTTGATGGAAACTACCGACCCGATTACAGTCAGAAGCTACCGGGTTGGACCCCTTCCTGTGTGGGGTTTGCGTGTCGTCTCCGTGGGTTCTCTCCGGGCCCGGTTTGACCCAGGCTGGTCCTGTCGCCTGATTGGTTGTTCCCAGGGGCAGACTTTTAATCTGTGCATCATCTCCTCCTCTGCAGACGTCATGTGTGAGCGGCCGAAGATCCTCGTCTTCCTCGGGGCTCCTCCTTCCTCCGGCACAGCCCCGGTGGACGAGCAGCGACGACCCCCTCCCCCCTGGAGACACCTGGAGCTCACCTGGCAGGAAGGACGACTGAGGCCGGCTGCAGGTGAGGCGTTCAGGGACCCGTACGTGGGGGTGGGAAACAAAGACGAGGTGTTTGCTCCTTCTTTAGATGAGGATGGACGAGAAGCCAGAATCGGGTCGGGTCCACTGAGCCAGGGGGACGAAACGAAGACGGATCGGAGAGACGTCCTCTCTGGAGCGCAGAGACCTGACCCGAACCCTGACCCGAACCCATGTCCGGCGCTGGACCACGAGTGTCCCGGTTCCGTTCACGAGTATCTGGACTTCAGCTTCCCTGCAGCTCAACCAGAACTGGAGCGACCGTCTGAAAGCCGGCCGGCTCCAGCCGCCCCCCTTTTGTCTACCCAGACCCAGTTCCTCGCCAGCTGGACTCTGAGTCAGGCTTTAATCCTGAGAGGCGTCCAATCAGCACGCAGCCCGGCTCCCGATACCCCACCCAAAGTTTCCTCCAGCACGCCAGAGCTCTTCAGCCCCGTGGCGCCGTCGCCGCCGGCCTCCTGTCTGACCCCGAGGGTGAAGGAAGGGGGCGTGGTCATCGAGGCCAACGCAGACGGCGTGCTCTGCTCCCAGGAGGAGCAA
The DNA here is from genome assembly GCF_040956055.1 of Brachionichthys hirsutus. Lineage (NCBI taxonomy): Eukaryota > Metazoa > Chordata > Actinopteri > Lophiiformes > Brachionichthyidae > Brachionichthys > Brachionichthys hirsutus. The sequence goes on along the minus strand of NC_090903.1, from coordinate 15,457,044 downwards.
CGGGAAGCTTCGGTCACCCGGGCTCGGATCTCAGAGAACCCGAGGACGGACGGGTCCGCGGCGGCGCCGGACTGCGCCGGGCGCCGACCGCCCGCCACCCTTCTGATCCACTGTGACCGACATGGCGTGCGGTACTCGGTTCTGGTCGCTGCGGTCCATCCCTGTCACCTGAGGGAGGTCAAGGTGCGTATATGATTCAGACCGCCTCCAATCACTGACGCCGTAGGCCACGCCCCCCTCCGGGTCCAGAACCTGCGCCCCTTCAGGAGAACGTTCTTGTTTCATTGTTCTGATCGAAGGTCCGGACCGGGCCGTCTGCCGGGACCTTCGTTCCTTTGGCGTCCATTGTGGTAACGGACCAATCAGGCGTGGAGATGAAGGTGGTGCTCTGGCGGCGAGCGGCGTTTTGGGTGTCGACAGTTCGTCCGGGAGACGTTCTTCTCATTACAGGTACGGAAACACACCTGAGGTGAACAGCGCCGCAGCTAGCATTAGCATGTCTGTGACGATGATGACGTAGCTTCATCAGCTGCTTCGTGACATCATTGATTGATTAGGTTGATATTAGCGATAGCTGGACGACACCATGCTAGCTTAGCATGTTATAAACAGATTTGTCGTCTGTAGCTGCTTTTTCAACATCTGGATGCAATCTGATGGGTCAAAGGTGGGCGGTACCCAAACCAGGGTTGGGTACCGCCCACTTTTGAAGGAAGGGGGCGTCGTTTCAGGGCTCCAGGTGAACGAGGACAGGTGGAGAGGAGAGACGGTGCTGCAGTCCACCTTCAGCAGCAAACTGCTGAACCTGGGTCAGATCCTGGCCCGCACCTCGCCACCAGGTAGTAACCCCGCCCTGCGACCAATCAGCAGCCTCCCCACCACAGTGACCCGGCTCTCTCTCTCTCTCTCTCCAGTTCCTAGGAACATTGATGCTCGCTCTCTCAGCGCTCTGTGTGTCTCTCTCCGTGAGCGCCGCCCCTCTTTGGCGTCCCTAAACCTCCACGCCCCTCAAGACCCGAATCGCCTCCCCTACGCCATTCTGAGGTCACTGAGGGTCGACACGCTGGCCCACGCGCTGCTGCGCGTCACGCACACACACGTTAGCACAGGTAAGGGCGGGGTCAGGCGTCTCTGTAATCTGTTCAGCGTGTGAACCCAGAACCTTCCTGATGACCGTAGAGCTCCAGAACCAAGAACCTACCCCAACAGGTTGACATGGGTTCTCTCACACCAGAACCTCGAGTGATCAATTGGTTTGATTGGTTGAACAAGTGTTCTGATGCGGCCATGTTTAAAACCCCGTGTGAGTCAGAAGGCATCAAAAACACGCCCTCTGACCCCAAAGACGAGACCAACCCCGTTTGGGAAAGAACTAGCTAATGGAAGGCGGGTCAGTGGCGTAGAGGTTAGCGCTGTTGCCTCACAGCAACAAGGTTCCGTCCTCCAACCCTGTAGATCAAATGTAGACAATAAATGGTTTGCAGAGTGGCGGAGTGAGGCGGAGTCTCGCTGCACGTCGGCGGTCCAGCTCAAGGCCACTCTGACTGTGGAGCAGCCGAACAACCAGCAGGGGGTGCTGCTGCTGTGGGGATCGGCTGTGGATTGGCTGCCTCGCTTCAGCCGCGATAAAGGTTTACAAATCTACAATACTGGACATTTTTGCCAAAATGATAAAGAGACTCACCAAATGTGTTTGCCTCAGGGGCCGTTTGGGACTTCCACGTCCTCCTGGTGAGGGATGGTTTGACCTCTGACCTCCCAGAGCTGCACTCCACCCCCTGGAGCGCTGTTCAACCTCTGGACCCCGCTAGCCGTCGTGCACAGGAATTCTCCCGACTGCGACCCAGCTGGACGGGAAGCAGCCGTCTCGAGCTCGACCTGGACACGCTGCTGTCCCAGAGACACGGCGGTGAGCCTGAAGGCTAGCTGAAAGAATTAAACATATAATAAGAATCATTTCCTGTCCTAAACGTCTGAGCAGCCCCCGGGTTCCTTTGGCCGCAAAGACGACGAATGAATTCTGAAAGTAATGAATATCTAAACCACATTGATGAATAATAACAGAGGTCCAAAATGTAAACCCTGAGGAACTCCTGAATTCCGTCACCAGCGAGATTAAAAACAGTGGAACCATTTTGTTTTGCCATCTTTCCTCCAGGTGACTCAGATCTTAGAGTCCAGGTCAACACCTTCCACTTCCAGGATTCCCCGCCTTCCCAGAATGCACTGCAGCCGGTCCTGGACAGTTCCACATCGCTGGACGATATTACCGCCGCACTGTGCGGCGACGTCACGTACACCGGCTGCGGCCGCTGCGCCGCCGAGCTCGATACCGACGCCAACGGCATCTACTGCCCCTGCTACCCGTGCCTGCCCCACACGGCTGCACGCCGCTACTACAGGTGTGACATCATCAACGGGACGATTATTCCAGTTTTGTATACATTTAAAAACAAAAAAAAGATTTAATACACAATATGACATAAATGGTAAAAAATATTATTATTGTGGAACTTTAAAGACTGTTTTATTGCAAACCTTTGCTTTTTTATTTCATTTATTTGTTAGAGTGAACAAGAGGTGGGTGGTGCAGTGGGTAGCGCTGTTGCCTCACAGCAAGAAGGTTCTGAGTTCGATTCCTTTCTCTGGTTTCCTCCAAAAACATGTGATCTAGGTGAATTGTTCAAGCTAAATTGTTTGCACGTGTGTTTGCATTTCGTGTGCCCTGCGATGAGCTGGCGACTCATCCGGGGTGCGCCCCACCTTTCACATGCTGGGATAGTCTCCAGCAGCACCCGTGACCTGCAAGGCAGAGGAGCGGCTGTGTACGAGACGATTGAGATCAACCTACCCAAATTGTTCTGCGTTTCAGGCCGGGCGTGCTGACAGTGAGTGGGCGGAGCTACAATCAGGTGTGTGTACAGGTTCCACCTGTTCTTCTTCATAGGATCCTCAGCGCTCCACCCGATAAACTCCACAGGAGCTCAGGTGGGACGTGAACATTCTAAATGTGTGAAAGTACCATAACGTGAAAATACTGAGAGTTCTGATAATCAATAAATATATAAGAGTTCAGACCCAAAACCCTTTTCCTGCCATGATGTCTGTGCCGGTTTCTTGCAGAGGCAATTTCTTTATTAAATTGAAAAGAGGAATATAATCTTACCAATAAACATTATATTATACACTTGCAATAACTGTTAAAAAGTATTACACCAATATCTACTCACCATTAGCTGTGGTCTCGATAACGGCTTCCGTACTTCATGTTCACGTTTTTTCCTTTCATAAATTCCACATTCTTGTCTTTTAATCCTGGTTCTTGATGTTTAATCCTGGTTCTTGTCTTTTAATCCTGGTTCTTGATGTTTAATCCTGGTTCTTGTCTTTTAATCCTGGTTCTTGGTCTCTTATGTTCCTCGTTAGCGAAGCCAGTCAGCTGGAGATAAAGCCGTAATTTAAGTCCGACTCCTGATATTTAATTTTCTTGGAAGTCGTCGGCTCCTCTTCTTCCTCTTCTTCCTCCTCGTTGGGCCTTTTCCATTTTCCAAAGAAGCCCCGAAGATGTTTGTTTTGTTTGTTTTGCTAGCTTGTGGGTTTAATTTTTGCGGTAACGTGACCGTGACCTGTCCCGAGGCACAGACGCATACAGGCGTCACCTGCACGGTCATTTCATGTACATTGAACACTTTTGGTGCGAGTCCATCGCACACTTATCAATAAACACGACAACCGTCCAGAAGTACAAGCATTCAGTGTGTGAGTCTGTAGGTCTCAGAGTTCTCGTCTGTCTGGCTCTCAGCTCCAGGGTCAGAGGTGAAGCACGTCCAGGTAGCAGCGGGGAGGATCCAGGCCCTCCTCTCACTGCCAAGAAAGACCTTCAGCATCACCCTCCGGAGCCACTTCCTGTGCGATGAAAACAGCGTCCCCGTCCATCAGGACTTCACGCTGCTTGACCTTCAGTTCCCAGAGGACGGACACACAGATCAGATCCAGGCTAACTAGCCGACGGGGACTGTGTGGTTATTTTCTAGACTTGGGCCTTCCCCTGAACACATATCATCCAATCATCTTCAAGCTTTTCAACAGAGGGTGGAGTTATTTCATCATTGCAAAGCTAAAAACAGTAGAAAATTTAATGAAGAATGTATTTTCTGCTTTAATTGCTTTAATTAGCATGTCCAGCTAACTAGTTTCATTGCCTACGCCGTCTGGACTTAAGAAATCAGAGCTGGAATGTTAGCTTAAATGCTTAGTAGCCTCTGCAGGCTAGCTAGGCGCAAATCACAAAATGTATCTGGGGGGGGGGGGTGCGGAGCTGCCAAAATGGAGCTACAGCAGATTAATCTGTTCAAAGATGGCTGCGACTTCTTCACAATCACCAGGTGGAAACGAGAAACTTCCAGAAAAACTCTGCAATCCTGATCATTAATAAACCAAACCTTATCCAAATGGATGACGACCACATTCCTTGTGTTGCTAATGAGCTCCAGTGCATTAAAACGTAACAAGACACGTCCATTCATCCACATTTATTGTTATTTTCTCCTCACATATTAGAAAACATCTTCTGAGCTCCTACATCAGTAGTCGAGTCCCGCCAAAGAGCGAGCTCTGGAGCATTTAGCTCTGGAGTTAAATGACTGGAAGTAGGACCGTTCTTAATGTCAATGCAAATTTATGCTAGCTGTCTGAAGTTTGTTATGCTATTAGCTAGCGACTACAATTTACAGAATACTATATATATTGGATATACACAAAGAATAGTAAAAACACAAAAAGCCTGGGTAGCAGTAGCATGGCATGTGTACGATTATAAGCTACTTGTTTTTGCATTTAAAGTGTGTGTATCAACCTGTGCTTCCAGACTTCAAGCTAAGCTAAGCTAACTCTCCCACTGTACAAGGATCATAGTCTCATAAAGGAACAGAAATGTTAAATATAATCACAAACGTGTTTTGTGTAATCCCAACAACTAGTTATTTTTTTTAATTGAATTTGTAAAAATAATCCAGATGGATAAGGTAATGGAAAAGGGGGGGGGGGGTTAAGAGGTCAGGATTCTGCGGAGTCATTTTCCTGGTGTTTCTTCAGCCACATCCACCAGATTTTGAAACAAATCTGAAAAAGAAAAACAGTTAATGGGTCAAACTGGACAGTCTTTTAGCGCTAATGTGTCCCCAGATCTTAAATATAGCTATGGTGGACATTAGCTAACATTAGCAATGGACCCAGTTAACACCAGTGAGGCGATGTTGAGTTACTCCACACGTACCGCCGTTAGCATCTGGGTCACATCCTTTGAATTCTCCACTTCCTCCCTCATTCCCTTCGGTAACTCCAGCTCCTCCCTGTCCGGCGTAGAGACCAACAAATCCTGTTTTCTTGGGGACATCATCATCATCTTTGTCAAAAAGATCTGAGAAGAAATTGCCGTCATTGTCTTTCTTCTTTTTATCATCTTTGTCAAAAAGATCTGAGAAGAAATTGCCGTCATTGTCTTTCTTCTTTTTATCATCTTTGTCAAAAAGATCTGAGATGAAATTGCCGTCTTTGTCTTTCTTCTTTTTATCGTCCTTGTCAAAAAGATCTGAGAGGAAATTGCCTTTGTCTTCGTCCTTGGCGTCGTCGCTTTGAAGGAACGATGGCAGTTTGTCCTCTATCTTTTCTTTGATGCTCTTTACTGCAGGACAAACACGGTTAGTCAGCGCTGATCCGGATGTTATCAAACCTTAACGATCGTCTTTCAGTTAAATCCAAATCAACATGTTACAAAGACTTCCGTGGATTTCCTACTGAAACACGGCGAACGCTCAAATCCAGAAAACGTCGTTCGCACGCAAAAATCCAGATGTACGAAAGCGTGCGTGCGCATGAACCCACGCACGTTCCCTTAAGTACAACTGAGCGCCGTCCTGTCCATGGCTCCATTTACATATGCAAATCATATGTAAATGACCCCTGCACCTGAGTCTAGGAAACGTCACCTGATCTTAAAAACAGGAAGTTGAAATCCTGACAGGACGGAGAGGGGGACCAGTCACAATCCTGAAAGCACGAATCAGCCCCTCCACCCTTCTCCTCCCTCTTCTCCTCCTCCTTCTCCCTCTTCTCCTCCTCCTCCACCCTTCTCCCTCTTCTCCTTCTACTCACCGATCATCTTGCCGAGAAAATCGTCCATCTCTGTCGCCGCCGGTGATCCGTCCGTCTATCGATGCGTCTCCGTCGCTCCGAGTCTCAGACAGGTGCAGGTGAAGCGCTCGCAGGTGCTGAAGAATGAAAGGGGCGTGTCCGCGGACTGGACCGACCTGCTCCGCCTGGGCCGACGCCCCGCTCCGACATCCTGGCCTCAGGCAGATTCGTCAGGTTACAGAGAGACAAAGAGAACAACAGCAAGATGGTGATCTCCGCCCCTTTCTGAGGACGTGTGACTCACTGGGAGGCGACCAGAACCAACCGGTTCTACAACGGATCCCAGGAGAACCAGTCGATCGGCTGTGGGCCGACCCCCCCCCCCCCTATCCGAGCTGGGAAACCCCTCGTCTGAAGAGAGCTTGGCCCGCGAGCCGATAACGGACAAAGCGGTTCAGAAGATGAATGAATGAATGAATGAGTGAATGAGTGAATGCTCTTAAGAACTTGCTCCAGGGATAGGAATGTTAGCCTGTCTTTATTAGCATCCCAACAGTGAGCAATAGCGATGCTAGCCTCGTGTACAGATCAACAGTAGGACTGCTAGCAGAGTCCCGTTAGCGTTCTGTTAGCGTCACAAAAGTACAAGACAGAAGGTTAGGGTGCTTCAGCACGTTGCTTTTATTATAAGCCAATCAGAACACAAGGCTTTGATCCGGCCTGAATCACATCCACAGCCGCCGCAGCCATTTGTGATATTTTTACATTCAGATGCGTTTCGGCTGCAGCTGCAGGTTTGATGAGCGATCAGGTTTCCTCGGTAACAGCCGGCTCTGAGAAAAGGGGGGAGGAGAATGTGAATTAAAACGGCGCCAAACGGAAACACCAGAGGCGTGACTTCAGGGTGCGCAGCGGGCCACGCTTAGAACGGGTTCGCCTCGTTTTTATGATCTCTTATGGGAAATAGAGTTCCGGTATTACGGAACGAGAACCCGAGGTTCCACGCCGCACGGGAGCCGTGAATAATCGAATCTCATGAAGACGTATTTCTCCGCGCTTCACAGACGCGCTGGATTTAGCCGCAGCATTTAGTCATGAATTAATGAGTCAATTCTTCATGGCGCCTCCTGATTGGTTAGATGTGATCCAGCTGAACCAATCAGCTGCTGCCGCGAGGTTGGAACAAAAACATGTTGTTCATCTCAGCTTTCTGCCGTCACGACAAAAAGAAGGTGAGCGTTAAAAAGGAAGGCGGCGCCGCATCAAACTCACTTTCAGCGTCGGCTCCTTCGGTGCCATCTTTGATGATTTCAATACACGCTTTGACTTTCTCTTGTTCCAAGCCGGTCGCCTCCTCCACCTTTTGTGCTACCTGCTCTACCGGCACATGGTCCGCAATCTTCCCTGCAGGACAAACAGAGTAAATGTTAGCGTGCTAGCAGGTCAGGGTGAGGTGGTGAACACGCTAAACACGCTAAACACGCTACCTGCTAAGCATGAATCGGTTTTTAGAGAATCAGTGTTGCCATTTAAAGGTTTCATCGCAATAATCATGATAAGTGAGGTAATTACAATGTAATTACACAATTACAGCGTCCGAGTCCAGACTGAGCCCAGTCACCATCATGAAAGCACGAATCAGCCCCCCCACGCTTCTCCTCCTTCTCCTCCTTCTCCCCCTTTTACTCACCCAGGATGTTGCCAAAGTCCATCTCTGTCGCCGCCGGTGATCCGTCCGTCTATCGATGCGTCTCTGTCGCTCCGAGTCTCAGACAGGTGCAGGTGAAGCGCTCGCAGGTGCTGAAGAAGGAAAGGGGCGTGTCCGCGGACTGGACCGACCTGCTCCGCCTGGGCCGACGCCCCGCTCCGACATCCTGGCCTCAGGCAGATTCGTCAGGTTACAGAGAGACAAAGAGAACAACAGCAAGATGGTGATCTCCGCCCCTTTCTGAGGACGTGTGACTCACTGGGAGGCGACCAGAACCAACCGGTTCTACGACGGATCCCAGGAGAACCAGTCGATCGGCTGTGGGCCGACCCCCGTCTTCAGTCCCTCAGCCTGGACTCTGATTCCGCACCAGGTTTGCAGTGAAAGTAGTAATACTGCAGCAAAGAGAGTAGTACAGCATCCATCCAGCATCCAGCAGCATCCATCCAGCTTCTCATTCATGTTCATTTTTAATCATTACACTTTTTAATATCGATGCTCTCTCTGTGTAAATAAAGTTATTCTTGGTACTATTCTCTTTCATTTTCTTCCTGTTTATTTTTATGCTTTCCTTTTGTTTGGATTACTTGTTTACTTGTCAATAATTGTTTATTGAACCCAACTCTTTTCTATTTTTTGTAACCTGCACATTTGTGAGACAATCTCCTTTTGTCTCGTTTTATTTCGCTTCATCTTGTTTCATCTCGTTTCATCTCATTTTGTCTCCTTTTATCTCGTTTAGTCTCGTTTCATCTCATTTTGTCTCGTTTTGTCTCGTTTCGTCTCGTTTTATCTCCTTTTATCTCCTCGTACCTGAAGCACAAGCTTCTCTCCGTTTTGGTTTTTTGCCGTTTTGAACCGGTCTCCATCTTTTCCCGACTGGATTCGTGTCCGTACTTTGATCGACGGCTAACTCGATCTGGTTTGCGTCGGTCCACCCGGTCGCTCTGCTCCCTCACCGCAGGTATTTATGCTACGCGGGCTGCAGACCTAGGTGTGTGTGTGTGCTGCTCAGTGATTGGCCGGTGAGTTCAGGTGTTGCTCCAGGGTGTGTCACACACAAACCTTGCAACAATCAAGACGACATGAACACAGATATTATTCCCACCCGCCCCTCAGAGATCAAAGTTCACGTACGAGCTGGAATAATGTGATCGAGGGGACCTTCGGGATGTGAACCGAGGCCTTCAGGCGACTCGCCGTGTTTCTCCATCAAAGTCTCGAAACTCTTCTTAAAAACCTCTTTCCCAACCCTGACCTTAACCCCTAACCTAAAACCCTAACACTCTACCTTAACCCCTGACCCTGACCTTAACCCCTAACCTAAAACCCTAACACTCTACCTTAACCCCTGACCCTAACCCTCACCCTTACCTTAACCCCTAACACTCTACCTTAACCCCTGACCCTTACCCAGGGGTGTGCAAACTTTGACTCGCGGGCCACAATGGGTTCTAAAATTAGTGTGAACTAATATCAATGACATGTAAAAGTCATTACAGGAAAGGATTTGGCCTCTTACAGGTAATATTAAAAGGAAAAAATGGAAAGTGTAAAACATAATGACAATAAAAAGCTCATCTTAAAAAGGTAAAATAAATGAGGTTTAATTCTAATAACATTTTATGATATAATTTGGACAAGTTCGGCGGGCCGGATTAAAAAGCCCAAGGGGCCGCATATGGCCCCCGGGCCGTAGTTTGCCCATGCCTGCCCTAACCTCTAACCTTAACCCCTCGCCCTGACCTTAACCCGAGCTGCTGCTCTCCCTGGGAAACGAGAACCTCGATCTCCGTGGGACCAACCGGGTTAAATAGCGTCTGAATAAAACAGCTGGAATACCGTAATTCAGGGAAGGAGAGTTGCAGAAAAGTGTTTTAATAAAAGAATTATATAATGAAATAAATAGCTGCATCTAAAAAACAAAGTTCAGCGTACGGTCCAAACATCGGATGTTCCACCGTGGAGATTCACAGAACTGAGTATTGATTTCAGGTTAGGGATTATCGTGTGCTCTTGATCTCTAGCTCTCCGGTTGGGGGGGGGTAAAGTTCAGCCGCCTGCGCAGCGTCTTTGTTCTTGCTGTCGGAGTCAACGGGACGATGAAGGTTTTCCTGCTGCTGCTCCTCATCCCGGCTTTCTGCCGCTCAGGTAAAGGCGTCCGACCGCTTGCTAGCGTTAGCCGAGAGGGCGGAGAACGCTTCAGCCTCTCTTCTGATTGGACCAGAGCTCCCTTCACACGAAGCACAGGCGATGAAAGCGGCGCGTCCGGTGGCAGAGATTAAGGGATTAGCGAGATTACGCAGTTTCTGCTCCCTCACTTTAAATGGAATTAAATCGTTTTCTGGGATGAAAAGTGAAAACGGGCGACTGCAGGGTCCGGCTGTTCTCTAAAATCCCTTGATTGGGCAATATTGATTACAATTCTGGGTTATTTTAACCCTTAAAGCGGTTTAGTATTCATAGTTTGCGTTGATAATTTGCGTCTCAGCATCAGAAACAACCCGAACAGGGAATGTGGGCGGAGTTTTGCACCTGCTCTGCCCTCTACAGGAACGTTTGGGTCATAGCGTTTGCCCCCCCGGGGTGACGGCGGGTGCATTTGCGTTGCAGCGGAGCAGTTTGAGATCCAGTGTTACCACCGGGACGGCGTGTGGGAGGAGCTGCTGCTGAACTGCACCGGGCCGGTGCGACAGGCCTGCTACACCAGGGGTGAGTCTCGCACCTGATTGGTCGGGGCGCCTCCGGAGCTCCTTCCGCGTCAACAGGACGTTGTCCCGTGCGTCGCTGCAGGCAACGGCGAGAAAGGCTGCGTCCGTCTGGAGCTCTGCTCCGAGGACGGCTGGACCTGCTGCAACCAGAACCGCTGCAACGGGTGAAGCGCTCGCGTCCCAGGAAACGACGGGCCGAAGCCTCGCCGCGCCGAAGGGGCGGAGCGGCGCCGAACGGGCGGAGCGGCGCTCGACTTCACAATGTTTGAATAATAAAATCCTCTTAGGGTAATAAATAATCGACGCTGACCTGAGAGCAGTCGTTATTTTATACGTCCGTGTTACGGAACAAGCCTCCGGAATGCGATCGTTACCACGACGACAAGAATTCAGTTTTCAATACATTTATTCAATTTTTTTTTTTTGTTGAAATCTTCGCTACAATCCGTCGTCCGACAGGAATGAGAAAAGACACGATTGGCTCAAAACAGTCACATGATCATTATAATCAATGAATATTAATGTTACTGATCGACGACAAAGATAAACAAAAATCCAGAATTTCCCACATGACCCCGCCCCTCCCACAGACCATCAAAGGACCCACCCCTCCCGTGACCCCGCCCCTCCCTGACTGTCCAAGTAGAGTCGTGGACTCTGGTCGAGTCCTCCAGAGACAAGAGTAGAAAAAACAAATAGTAAAAAAACATGAAAGACCTGCCCCCATTCCGATAAGCCCCACCCCCTGGAGAGTGAACAAACATCAGGGAGTCAGCCAATCAGACACGAGGCGTTTCCGCTGACCTGGTTAGCTGGTTAGCGCTCCCCCTGGTGGCGACCAGAAGTGTCCAAACCGACGTGTCAAAGCTGAATTCTCCCGTTTCGATTTAAATCGTATCAGAGGTCTCAAACGACGGCATCCCATAATAATAGTTCTCATGTACGCTGATCTTTGACCACACCATCCCACCGCATTACACTTCCTGCATGTTTCACATTAAAAGCCTTCCATACACCATCGCCTCACTGCGCTTTTATTTTGAAATGTCTTGTTGAAGGTAAACACAAATAAAGTTGAGTCTTTAACGCTAAATGAATTCTTCAGTCTTTTATCCAATTTCTATTCACAGAATTACAATTATTTAAAATCAGATGAGATTTTTTTTTAATGCAACTTCATAAGGCTTTTGAAGGACACTTCCTGCTACGCTCTCATTGGATGAGCCCGACACGCCCGGTACTCGTAGCCCCGCCCTCCACACACACACACTCGTACTTCTAAACTTGTGAGGACCGTCGCTGAATGAAATGCGGTTCTCCCCGAGCACCAATGAGAACCGACAGCATCGGAACCGGTAACGGTTCCTCCGCTACGTTAGCCGTTAGCAGCTTCTGCTAGCAGCTCGATGTTTTTTTGTTTTTTTTTAGATTGCCTTTCTGGACGTTCCATCGAGACCAGAGGCGACAATTCGATCAATAAGTTGTATAAAAGATGCTTTTCACATTTATCCATCACAGACGCGTAACCGACGGCGACCCTGAAACGTTGCGACGTGAAGCCCTACCTGGTCCTCACAACGACGGCTGTACCGGAACACACTCACACACCCTCCGTCTGTGGGGGGAGGGGGAGGGGGGGCAGCCCCTCGTCACTGGGCGTGGCCGTGTCATCGCTGGGATCCAGGCTGTCTGAGGGGGGCGGGGTCGACTCCGAGCAGGGCGGAGTTAACTCGGGGATGGGTGAGGTTGATTCTGTAGGGGGTGGGGAATCCAGGGAGGACTCCTGCGTCCCATTGGCTGTCGGGGGAGGAGCAGATTCCGGCGCGGGCGTGGCTTTAGGGAGAGCGGGTGGGGCGGGGGCGTGGTCCGGCTGCTGGGCGGGAGAGGTCGGGAGGAGGCCGTCGGGGAAAGACAGCGGCGACTTCTCAACCAAACGCCACTGCATGATGCTGGTGTCCTTCCCCCCCGTGGAGATCAGGTGACCGTCGCCGTGCAGGAAGCTGACGTTGGTCACATGACTGCTGTGGGCGCCGTACTTGTGGCTGGGAGCCTGCAGACACGGATCATTGATCGGTTGATCGATCACACGGGCGTGCGTGCGTGTGTGTGCGTGTGTGTGCGTGCGTGCGGCTCACCTTTGGCGTGGAACACGGGTAGGCGAACAGGTGAACTTTACAGAAGTCGTCTGCCAGAGCGATCACCTTCCTGTTGTGAGACCTGATCAGAGCATTGATGTCTGTCCCGTCGGACCCCTCGGGCCACACGCCTGGGACACACACACAAACACACACACGCGTTAGGACAGGTCGGGTACATCCCATGATGCAACACTCCGGCGCAGGCGCTGACCAAACACGTGGTATCCCAGGACGCAGGTGTACGTCGCCCAATCGATGTCTTTACACTCGGAACGATTCCTGATCAGCTTGCAACCGTTTGGGACGTCCCCTGAAGACACACACGGCCGTCACTACCTCGGGACGCAGCACTCACAGTACACAGGACTACTGCAGTACTCACAGTAGAGGATCTCGTAGTCTCCAGAGTTGGACATGATGAAGTTGTTGTCAGGTGACCAGTCCAGGTGCGTGATGTAGCTGGAATGTCCCTGTGGACACATCCGGGTGAGTCGTGAGGACGCCTGATTGGTCCATGTCGTGAAAGGTTATGGAGTTCAGTACTTACGGTACACTTCCCGTAGCGGCTGTACCTGCGTCCTCGCTCAGAGACGGTGTACAGGTAGATAAAGTTATCATGGGACCCCACAGCCAACAGACTGCCATCTGCGCACGCGCACGCACACGCACACACACACACACACACACGGTCACGGCCTTCGTCGCTCCAATAGCGTTGCCATGGAAACAGTGTTTCACCCACCGACGGAGAAGCGCATCACGGACAGCTGCTCGTTCCCGTCCGTGTGGATCCCCACCAGGTCGGTGGTCTCGGCGTCCAGAACGTACCACCTGTGGACAGGTCGTCCAGCAAGACAAGGATGAGACCGGCGGGACGGGCGGGACCACGACCCAGCCCGTAAAGGACCAATACTGACTTTCCAGAGTGTGTTCCTATGGCGACCACGGCTCCCGTCGGATGGAAGTCTGCACAGTGTCCATGTTCCTGAGGGCGAGACAGAGCCGTCAACCACCGAGCCGTCCCGCCGTCCCCGTGCACCAATCGGCTGCCCCCTCACCTCCAGCGTGCGGGACCAGTGCAGACTGTGGTCCGCCGAGTTCCAGACGCAGACCAACCGGTCCTGGGCGCACGTCAGGAACATGTCTCTGGACGGGTGGGACGCCAAACCCCACAGCTCATCTGTGTGTCCCTGAACGCATCACGCAGCGATCAATAACGCCGGCCTCACCCCCGGAAACATCGCGCCGACGTCACGGGTCTCACCTGGACCTCGACCTGGAAGCCGTCGTTGAAGGTTCCCCTCAGGATGAAGTTACGCGACGTTCCGACCAGGAACTCGTTCCCCTTCCCCTCAGACAGCGCTCGGATGGTTCCGTACTGATCCGGGACCTGACATCACCAATCAGCTTTATTGATCTGCATCTGTGACACTCGCATGAGCGTGTGTGTGTGTGCGTGCGTGCGTGCGTGCGTGCGTGCGTGTGTGTGTGTGTGTGCGTGCGTGTGCGTGGCGACCTCGATGTCGTGCTCGGCTCTCAGGTCGTGGTCCCACAGGATGATCCTCCGGTCTCTTCCTCCTCCGGTCAGCAGAGTGCCGCTCCTCATCTCACACATGCAGAACACGCTGCCTTCGTGACCTTTGACCTGGCGAATGATCTGAAATGCTGCACACACACACACACGGATCAGTCACACCTTTCCTCGTCCAACTTTTATTTCCAGGTGCAGTTCCGATGGCGGCCAGCAGGAGGCAGGAGATGACTGCCCTGAATGTGTGATTTGCTCCGTTTGTTGTTGTTTTCATGCCCGACTCTCTGAGCAGGCGTGTTCAGATATTTCCGGCGGTGACAGAACTCCATCTTCGTGGACTGGACCGGCACACTTCCTGGTTTCCCACATAGGTGTGGAACAACCATCTCTCCGGCCAATCAGATCTCTCACACACATCAGTGTTCCTGGACCATCAATGAAGACCTCTGACCTGGTCTGGGGTCCCTCCTCACCTCTGGGCCCCTTCCCGGGGGTGTCGGTGGAGCTCCTGGTCCAGACCAGCAGGATTCCTCCGGAGTCTCCGGTCAGGATGTCCCCGTTGCTTAGGAACGCCAGACACTGGACAAACTTCGGCTTCTCGCATTTCTGACACGGAGAAGAATTTAGTGCCTTTTACGTCTCTGCACTGTTTAGAATCACGACATTTTATGGGCGTCAACAATGATTAGAAACATTAGGCTTGTTTCCACGGAAACGGTCAATAATCCCCGGAGGCTGAACCGGATCATCTGGACTCTGAAGACGTTTTATTCCAGAGATCAACAGGAGAAAATTGTCTGCTTACGCCGAAGATTCCCTGTTTCCGGGCTAATGAGGTTCCGGTCCAGGTCCAGAAGAAGATGTGGGATTTCCCACAGGTGACGATGGTGTTTGGGTCGGTGGGGTGAAACTCCACGGCCAGGACGATCTCATTAGTGGTCTGAAACCAGTCGGACAAAGAACAGCAAAATCCAGGTCGCTCCAATCAGAACAGGCTAAAACGGATCAGAACCATTCAGAGACCGTAAAACGTTTATTTTCAACGGCACCGAATTTAAGAGCATTCAATGCTAGTAAAAAGTAAAACCCCGAGTGAAGCCTCACATCAATTACATTCCATTCAGCAAATCTCAGGTGTGTTTAATATTTCTAAATTACACACAAGATGTATTTAAACAATAAAACTAGCATGCATCAAACTTTTTAAAACTAGAAATTAAAATCAGTCTCCACATTTTAACACGCTCTATAATGCTGTTAGTGGGATGTTACAACAAACATACGAAGCTAGCTTTAGTTACATGAAGCTAGCATGTAGCATGTAGCCATGTGTTTGAACAGAGGGACTTTAGTTACATGAAGCTAGCATGTAGCATGTAGCCACGTGTTTGAACAGAGGGACTTTAGTTACATGAAGCTAGCATGTAACATGTAGCCATGTGTTTGAACAGAGGGACTTTAGTTACATGAAGCTAGCATGTAGCATGTAGCCACGTGTTTGAACAGAGGGACTTTAGTTACATGAAGCTAGCATGTAGCATGTAGCCATGTGTTTGAACAGAGGGACTTTAGTTACATGAAGCTAGCATGTAGCATGTAGCCACGTGTTTGAACAGAGGGACTTTAGTTACATGAAGCTAGCATGTAGCATGTAGCCATGTGTTTGAACAGAGGGACTTTAGTTACATGAAGCTAGCATGTAGCCACGTGTTTGAACAGAGGGACTTTAGTTACATAAAGCTAGCATGCAGCATGTAGCCACGTGTTTGAACAGAGGAACTTTAGTTACACGAAGCTAGCATGTAGCCACAACAAGCTCTCGCTAATCAGTACCAATCAAACAGGAAGCAGCTCTGGCCCGGCGTAGGTTTCCGATCAAGAGTGAGCGCTTACCTTGATTTCAGCAACCTTTGACTTCCTCTGCCAATCCCAAACCGTCAACATGTGATCGTTACAGTCGTCAATAACGCTCAGGTGATGGCCGGAGTCCTGGAGGACAGATTGACAGGTGTGACTGAATCCATCTGGGACATCTAGATCTACGCCGGTACCGGTTCTGACGGGACACGATCGATCCAGCACACTGGAGATGTAAATGATGTGAGGTCATCTAAAGGTAAACCAACCAACCACCGACGAGGTCTCCACCAATCACTGACCAGAACTGATGGTACCCAAAGTCGTCATGACAACACTGACGTGACACTCACAGCTTTAGAGAAAGCCAGACAGCCGACGCCCCTCTCAAACGTTCCCAAGCCAATGACCTGAAGCGTCGACAGGCTGACGCTGTCCCAGATGCGAACATGAGGCTGCACCGCCTGAAAACGCGAACACACACCTGGAATTAGCATTAGGCCTGAAAACGTGAACACACACCTGGAATTAGCATTAGCACGGTTAAAAAAAAACGCATGCGCAATTGTAGGGTGGTTCCGCCCCTCCAGCCCTGAAGGCGGAGCCGCCGCAATTTCAGGAAAGAATTCAATCCGGACTCGACCCTCGCAAACATTAGCATGATCCTGATTGTGTTTACTAAGATCGATAAATACCCGTCCGTCTTTGTCCACTCCTGCGATCTGTCCGGTAGCGATGCGGATCTTGTCCGGATGGATCGTCAAACTGACGGAGACACACACGTAGCGGTTACGCAGCCGTCGCCACAGACCGGCTGAAACGGCGTCAGAAACGTTCCTCACCACTTCACGCAGTCGTTGTGTCCGAGGTAATGTCTCTGAGTCCGCTCGTCGTAGTTAAACAAGACCACGACGGAGGCGATGAAGTAAACCACCTCGCCCGTCGGGAGGAGGTAAACGTTCGCCCTGCAGTCTCTGCCACGGTAGCCGTACCTGCAGGAAGTCAAGGAAGCACCTGGAAGCACCCGGACATTCTGTGAACCGTGCCGTCGTATGCAGACGACACGCTTGTGTCTGCGCGGGATGATCCGGGGCTTCGGGTTCAAAAACCAAGCGATTCAAAATCAGCAAGACTTATTCTAATTCGTCTCACGTATTTTTACTTAGTATCGGCTCAGCTAGTATGAATACTACTGGAAAATCTACCCGTCAATCTAACCATCAAGCTACCCTCCGAGCTAACCATCAGGCTACCCGTCGAGCTAACCATCAGACTAGCTAAATTTACTAAACACTTTAAAAAAATATATTATTAGGATGTAGTTTTACGGATCACCTTAAGGCACTGGTTGATTTCTAGTAAATGTATTTCTAATTAGAATTGAATATAACTTTATAGTCATTAAACACAGTGATGCAGTGACATTAAAGGGGCTCTGCGCGGACAAAGCAATACAAGTAAACACAACGGATACTACTCAGGTATGACAGTGATTGAGGTGCACGTCCCTGATTGTGATGTGGATGCGTTTAAGTGCTATTTAAGGTTGATTGGTTGGTGCTGTGGGATTTGATTAGCCTGTAGCGCCGCCCAGAGGGCAGCAGGTGATGGGCGGGGCGAGACGGGTCTCCTGTGATGGCCTTAATATTGCTGAGACAGCGGGATCTGGCGACGTCTTCGTCATTGATAATTGTCCTGTTTGAAAAGGATACGCCCACTCCAGCTTGAGCCTTTCAGAAGGAAGCTCCGTTCGAATCTCATCGTAGTTGTCGACATTCGAAGGGACGAACATGGTGATCGGTCGACCCCGCATGAACATCTTGAGGGTCCCCTCTAGAACACGGCGAAGGACGGATTTAGAAATGACCCCAGGACTGGTCCGATGTAGGATAAACTGTACCCAGAAGCTAAGCTGTGATCAGGCAGGTGAGGGACAGGTGAGGGACCGGTGAGGGACCGGTGAGGGACCGGTGAGGGCGCAGAGCTGCCGTGCAGCGTGAAGCAGGTGACACAGGTTTGCCGTGTCATCGTTTACGTCCAATAACTTGCATTTGACACGCCTCCGACTGATCTGATACGACCTGTCGACCAAAGCGAGAGTAACGCCAGGTCGATCGTGCACGGAGGCAAAGGAAAGCAGGGGGCGGAGCCAACAACAGGGGTAGAGAGCGAGCAAGCTTAAATAACGGCGAAAGCCAGCGAGAGAGAGACGTGATTGGTCTAGAGAAGAAATTATAAGGGGTGCTAATTCAGATGCTAATAGCATGTTAGCATGTTGCTAACGTTTGCTCAGGCGACTCATCCCGACTCACCAGCTTGGCTGTTTTTCTCTCGAGTCGACATTTTCGCTGGTTTGAGACAAAAACAATGTCACTAAACAACAACCAACAACGCGACAAGAAAAACAAAAACAAAAACACAAACACAAACAGCAACAACGCTAAAAACAGCAGCCTCGGGACGGCGTGGACGCCTACCTGGACCGACCGCGGCGTCTTTATGCCTGAAAGCAGGACACAGAAAGAATTCAGCAATCGACCAAATCAACCGATACGTCACCAACGGATCAATGAAGTGATCCGGACCGATCGGAAGGCTTTCCTGTACCTCTCGGAGTTCTTCACCATTTTGACCAGCAGCTTGGACGTGGACGCTGCTTTCACCAGTTTGCTCCGGTTGTCCTCGGAGCCGTCCCAGGTGGAGCTCTGAGAACGCTCCATGGCCGAGGCCCGTTTCACACTGGGTCCCCTGGACACAGAGGACACGGCGTCAGAGGCGTGTCCCCGCAGGAGGAGCAGAAGGAAGAGGAAGAGGAGGAGGAGGAGGCCACTACGAGTCACTGACTTTCAGCTCCATTCAAATGGTTCCGAGGTCTCGGGTTGGGTTTAGGCTCGATCAGAACAGGTGAGAACCAGAGTTCTTGTGATCAGAAGTACTGGACAGTAACGACTAGACGCCGTCCAGACGTCCAGAGGAACCATTGTCCAGCTGGACCTGGACGGTCCTTCAGAGTCCGTTTGTCACAATGTGGACGAAACGGTCAGTGACTCCGAGTGAAACCTCAGACACGAAAGCCAGAAGCTACAGGAGGCCTGCTGGGACACGCAGAGGACCGGCGTTTAGTAGTTCAAGACCCGGCAGCGTTTAGGAGACCAGAAGAACAAGGACTGAGTGAGGAAAGAGCTGGAGGAGGAGGAGGAGGAGGAGGAGGAAGAGGAGGAGGAGATCCTCAGGGGGGAGGCGGGAAAAGAAACTGTTAGATTTAATAAAGCACACACGGCCGAGGACCTCCTCAGGGCCTCCATGAGCTGGACCTGAGGTCTGAGGAGGTCTCGGGGGGTCTCAGGAAGGCCCCGAAGACTTCTAGCTCCACGTCTCCCTCTATCCTAACTGCACCTGGATCAGGGGCGTTCAGGTCCTGAAGGACGGATGGGCTGGGGGGGGTTCTTGGAAGCGGGGTTAGTGATGCCAGAGCAGCAGCCAGAAGTAAAGTCAGACATATCCAGAGGACAGAGGACAAACGGGAACCTTTTGGGAGGGGCGTGGCCTTTACTGTTGTCAGCGGACTGAGGCGGTCTCTGGGGGGAGTCAGGGGTTTGGGGGATCTGGGGACAGGAGGGGGGAAGGAGTCGTGTCCTTCGGAGGATTGGGTTCCTCATGCTCCTGGATCTCCTGCATCAGAGACCGCTGGCTGCCGGTCTCCTTCTTCCTGTCTGCTCCACTGTGGACAAAACCAGGACGGTGAGAGACCACAAGAACCATCGACTCGGTTCTACTGGTCCTGCTGGTTCACAAACCACCAGGACCCATCAGAGTCCCCCCGTGTCTCTGCTCCACTGTGGACGGAACCGAGACCGTCAGGGACCAGAAGATTCTACTCGTTCCTCCTGGTTCTAATGATCAGCGGGACCAAAGACTCTCGGTGAAGAAGACACGCCCATTTCCCGCATTGACCGTGTTCTATTCACTGATTGGACCCGAGTCCACTGCTCATAGTGGGCGGGACGAACGTCTGGCGCCGGCATGGACTATGTGTGACGTCATCTAGAGACTCGGGAGGAGGAAACCTTTGATCTGAGACGAAGAACCTTCATGGATGATGTGTGCGTGTGAGCGTGCGTGTGTGTGTGTGTGTGTGTGTGTGTGTGTGTGTGTGTGCGTGTGTGTGTGCGTGCGTGTGTGTGTGTGTGTGCGTGCGTGCGTGTGTCTGTGTGTGTGTGTCTGTGTGTGTGTGCGCGCGTGCGTGCGTGTGTCTGTGTGTCTGTGTGTGTGCGCGCGTGCGTGTGAGCGTGCGTGTGTGTGTGTGCGTGCGTGTGTGTGTGCGTGCGTGTGTCTGTGTGTGTGTGTCTGTGTGTGTGTGCGCGCGTGCGTGTGAGCGTGCGTGTGTGTGTGTGTGTGTGTGTGTGCGTGCGTGCGTGCGTGCGTGTGTGCTTACCTCTTGGCAGCTGACGACAGCGTTTCCTTCCTGGTGACGGAGGCGGAGTCTCTCTTTCGTCCAGGTCCTCCGTTGGAGATGCAGGACATGGAGTAGGCCTCGCGCAGGCCCGCCCCACCTGCAGGGGGCAGCACACTGTTGCTGACACCGACCAGAACCAGTTAACACGTAAGCACCAGGTCTGGAGACGCGCTCGACCGGAGGCGTCGTGGCGTTTGTGCCACGGGGGCCGGCCCCCCTTGGGATGAGAACAAACAACCAATCGGGGGCATCGAACGGTTCTTACCTTTCCCTCCCGGCTGCTTCCTGGCGGAGGACGCGGCGGCGTCTTCAGAGGCGGCGAGGCGGCGCAGGACGTCGGCGAGCGCCGCCTTCATCACCGTTAACTCGTCTTCCTGCTGCTGAACGCGAAGCTCCAACGCCGACAGACGATCGTTGACGTCGGAGACGCTGGCTCCAGACATGCTGTCGTCTGGGGGGACAACGGACCAATCAGAGGCCGGGATCAGACAAACAGGAAGACAACGGACCAATCGGAGGCCAGGATCAGACAAACAGGAAGACAACGGACCAATCGGAGGCCATGATCAGACAAACAGGAAGACAACGGACCAATCGGAGGCCAGGATCAGACAAACAGGAAGACAACGGACCAATCAGAGGCCAGGATCAGACAAACAGGAAGACAACGGACCAATCAGAGGCCAGGATCAGACAAACAGGAAGACAACGGACCAATCAGAGGCCAGGATCAGACAAACAGGAAGACAACGGACCAATCGGAGGCCATGATCAGACAAACAGGAAGACAACGGACCAATCGGAGGCCATGATCAGACAAACAGGAAGACAACGGACCAATCGGAGGCCATGATCAGACAAACAGGAAGACAACGGACCAATCGGAGGCCAGGATCAGACAAACAGGAAGACAACGGACCAATCAGAGGCCAGGATCAGACAAACAGGAAGACAACGGACCAATCAGAGGCCAGGATCAGACAAACAGGAAGACAACGGACCAATCAGAGGCCAGGATCAAACAAACAGGAAGACAACGGACCAATCGGAGGCCACGATCAGACAAACAGGAAGACAACGGACCAATCGGAGGCCATGATCAGACAAACAGGAAGACAACGGACCAATCGGAGGCCAGGATCAGACAAACAGGAAGACAACGGACCAATCAGAGGCCAGGATCAGACAAACAGGAAGCCGCCGTCCGTTTTTGGATCTTTATTTTAGAGTTCTGAGAAACGAAAGAGAAAAAATGTTCAGTCTTGCAAACGCAGCGTGTTCCTGCCTGTCTGCCACACACACACACACACAGACCCACACACGCACACACACACACAGACCCACACACGCACACAGACACACACAGACCCACACACGCACACACCCACACACCCACAGACCCACACACGCACACACGCACACACAGACCCACACACGCACACACCCACACAGACCCACAAACACACAGACACACACAGACCCAAACACACACACAGACCCACACACACACACACACACACACACACACACACAGACCCACACACACACACACACAGACCCAAACACACACACAGACCCAAACACACACACAGACCCACACACACACACACACACACACACACAGACCCAAACACACACACAGACCCAAACACACACACACCCAAACACACACACACGCACACACACACAAACACACACACACGCACACACACACACACACACACAGACCCACACACACACACACACACACACACACACACACACACACACACACACACACAAATTGCATTCAGCTGACTGACAGCAGGGAGGAAACCCACATATTTTTGGTTTATTGGTTTGTTTATCTCCAATAGTGACGAAATTAAAATACGACCTACAACTCTTAGGTGGTCCTGCTAACCAGAACCAGAACCAGAACAGACGCTGAGACGCACTGCACCCTGGGAAATAGTTTAAATGCTTTAAATACCTCAGCGTGAATCTGGTTGGCCAGATTTAGCAGTAAATTAGCTCTTCTTAGCAATGCTAAGCTCCTCCCATCAGCGCCGCTATTGGATGAATAGGAAAATACCCCCCTTATTAGGGACGTTCCGCCCTGAGCACCAGCGCCACCACGTGGCCAGATGGAATATAATATATTTTACATTACATATACACTAGATATGCTAACCGGTTAGCTGGCATGCTACCTGCCAGGTGCGTCCACAGACACGCCCACTGACAGAACCAGAACTATTCTGAGTGTAAATCTGAACTCAACCGGAACCCGAACCGGAACCCGAACCCGAGGAAAGCATCAGCTTCATTCATGATTTACACATTTAAACGAAGCAGACAAAGAATTCCTTCCTTGGTGATCTCTGCAGCTCCGGAACCCTCCGGAACTAGCCGGAACTCGCCGGAACTAGCCGGAACTAGCCGGAACCCGCCGGCCTGACAACCAGGCCATTCATTCGAACCCTCGACTCTCACACCTTCATGGAGCTTTAACTGAACGAACCCCCCTCCTGGACGGGTTATCGGTTATTGATTATCGGTTATTGATTATTGGTTATTGATCGGGGGGTCCGGGCTCCTTTACGGGTCCAGGTCTTTAAGATCCGGGTCTTTACCCCCTTCTGGATGCTGGTTGGTTTTGTGGCCCAGCAGCCGCCGGAGGGGCGGTGCGTCAGGTTTTAGATAAATACAGCA
>NC_090903.1:15404195-15433717 GCF_040956055.1 Brachionichthys hirsutus | reverse complement strand
GTCTCCGCCGCAGGTCTGTTGAGGGTCTCGGGCAGCAGGAGGCCGAGACCGCCGGCCGACAGGCCGCTCAGACAGAACACGGTGAACGGCAGGGAGGCGTGGAGCGCCCTCTGCAATCATCACGCATAATGACATGCTGTAGCTGCAAAACCCCCCCATATCGAATAAAGAGAACCCAACATCCTTACCATGGAGGGAACAAACGGTGCAAGGATCCCGCCAACTCTGCACGACATGGAGCAAACCCCCAAACCGGCGTTCCTGGTGACCGAAACTCGGAATTACAAATCCCGGAATCTGAAGCGGGTCTGTTAATCCCGTCGCCATGGACTCGTCCTGCAGGGGCTCGTTCACCTGATGACCGTTGGGTAGAGTTCGGCGGTGTAGACGTAGACGATGTTGAAGGCGGCGCTGACCATTAGTTTACCCAGAAGCGCCAACGATGTGAAGTCCAACAATCTCCCTGCAGGCGCGAACAAAACGAGTCACCAGCTGAGGTGGAGGCGACGGGCGAGTCGTGATACTTCTCACCTGTGGAAAGTCTCACCTGTGTCTTCGGGGAAGAACATGGAGCAGAGGCAGGCAGAACCAGCCAGACACAGGAAAGTGGCCAAGCTTTTCCTCCTCCCAGCCCTGTTCAACGACACACACACACCAAACACCCCGACGGCGTCGCCGGGATGCAAGAACCACCTTTATGTTCATCCACACGAACAGAAACGCGTGAACAGAGATAAGACGAACGTCAACATGAGCGATGAAGAAAAAACACTTCATGTTCAACCACAATCAAAAAAATTAAGCGTCTTAAATAAAGCAGGGAGGTTAACCTGGACCCGTTTCACCTTGTAAACCTGGACAGTTTCACCTTGTAAACCTGGACCGTTTCAGTGCGTGAACCTGGACATAACCGGCCTCGTACCAAACATCGTGTGCTATCGCGTGTCGCACCATTGTTTGTTGATGAAGTACATGCAGAGCGGGTAGGCGGGCAGCTCCACCAGTCCAGACATGGCGATGTTGACGTAGCGGCTACCAGACGTGGCCCCGGAGCCCAGAGTCAGGCCCGTAGTAGACCAGACTGCAGGCGTACCTGCAACCAACGCAGGTGAGAGGCGTGACAGTCAGCGCGCTTTAAATCTGCTCTGGCTGTAGCAGCAGTGTTGCTCCGTGCTAGCATACTCACCAGACGTACATGAGCACCACAGTCCTCAGGCGCAGGACGGGGTGGGTGGCCAGCTGCAGGACGCCCACCCCCTTCTTGTCCTGGCTCCCGGCTTTAGCAGCACGGACACGTCGGAGCTTCAGGCTGTTGGTAACGTTGCCGTTCCTCCAAGCCATGAACCGGAGAACCTTTAAAGGCCACGCGACAGTTAGCATGTGCGCTATGTCACACACACCTGCTTAGCCTAGCTAGTACCACCATGCTACATGCAGTCCGGCGCTGGGGTGGCGTTATGCTAGCATTATTCTATTCGGCGTGAAGTCAAGGTGGAGTGAAAGGCGCCGCCGGGTACGACCACAGAACCGACGGGAAGGTGACCTCCCGGGACACGGGGGGGGGTCACAGGGACGGACTCACCTCTTCGGCTTTCTCTGTCTGACCCTGAGAATAGAGCCAACGAGGAGACTCTGGAAGAGTTCTGGAGGGGGGGGGGGGGGGGGGCACCAAAGGACAGAAGACAGATTGATCAATATTATCAATCCTCATCACAGTCTTTCTGTAATTATAGCTGCCTGTCTGTCTCTCTGCCTCAGCCCCCCCCCCTCCCTCTCTCTCTCTCACCCTTATCTATCACCACCAGCTGTCTCTCGTCCTCTCTGCCTCTGCCCACCTTCTCGAGGTTTCTCCCGGTTAAAGTCTTGTTCTCTCCGCTGTCTTTGCGTCCTTTCTGCCCCCCCCCCCCCCCCCCCCCCTCTCTCTCTCTCTCTCTCTCTCACCCTTATCTATCACCACCAGCTGTCTTTGCGTCCTTTCTGCCGGGGGATCGCTGCTCTGTCGGATAAAGAGTCCTTCTAGACTTGCTCTCCGTAAACAGAATCGACTCGACGTTTGCATGATCCGTCGAAAACGTTCACTTTTCTGCTTTTGCTGCAGGAACACAAACGCTTTTCCTTTCTAAACTGAATGCGGGGGGGGGGGGGGGGGTCGTGTCTCTAACGGTTGTACTCACAAAGACAACAGGAAGATCAAGACACCAGACGTATTAGCCGCCATGGCCAGGTTCCTCCACGGCTGGACGAAGTAGCCCAAAGCGCCGAACAGGGCGATGCCAACCGCAAAAATGACGCTGTTCAACGTTCCTGGAGGAGGAAACGGTTTGTTTGCGTTTCGCGTGTCAGACAAACGACTTGGTCAAAACCACGGGACCGCTTCAGCGGGTGCTCACCGGTCATCGCCCAGTAGGACTTGCCCACGTACTCCTGAGTGAGGACGAAGCAGACGAGGCCGATGCCTCCGTTCATCACGCCCACCAGAAGGCGAGACGCAGCAAAGACCTCAAAGGTCGGAGCGAAGGCGGTTACGTAACCAAAGACCACCTCAAAAAACAGACCTGGACGAAGGAGTAGAGTGAGGGCGGACAGTTCTAAGGGGCGTGTTCTTATTCTGAGGTCTCGGCCACACTTCTGGTTGCAGCGACCCGACTGAGACCAGAGTCTGACCCGTGACTGCGAGAACCGTTGGTGATGGAACCATCCACCAGCAGCCGTATCCGGTCAAACAGGGTTTTTCTCACCTGTCAAGTAGACGGGTCTCCTGCCGATTCTGTCCGAGAGCGGCCCGAAGACGATGTTCCCGATGAGAAGCCCGGCGAAGAACAGCGATCCGGCCAGACTGACCTTGTAGGCCTGGTGTTTGACGAGGAACCACTGGGAGACGGCGACAGAGACGCACAAACGGTGTTTACCGTCGCCCCGAGGCCCACCGAGCAAACACGGAACCGGAGACGACGCCTCACCTCGGTGACTATCGTGTCCATGTCCTCGGTGAAGGTGACGCGTTGAACGAGCTCCTGTTGACTCAACGGGACGCCGTCCTGCTGCTCGAGACGGTACTCGGGTGTTTGTCCAACCAAAACAATCAGCATGGACTGGCAGGCCATGTACACCTGGAACAGAGCAGATCGTCTCAGAGAGCTCCGCCCCAAGCGGCGGCAGAAACCACCCGAAGCCGCCCTGAAACCAGAGACTACGACTGGCAAAAAAGGACGGACAGATAAATGACAAAAGCTCGTGTGACAGAAGTCTAATCGCTGAAGGACGTCCGAGTCTTAAAGACCTTTTTTCACACCTGCCGTTGGTGACATAAGAGATTTACCGACGCAGAGGGTGGTAGATACCGGTAACCTTTGCCAGGACCCTCAGCTTGTCATTATAACCAATCTGACCCGTCTATCCGTTTTTAGGGCACTGGCAAAAGTTACACCAAGAGCACACATGCTGCATAGCGCATACAGAGCAGGAACAAAACCGGGCCTACAATAGACCCTTGGGGAACCCCAGGAGGAAGGGGGGTAGTCTTTGAGGGATATTCCAAGGCGAGCTGAGAAGGTCCAATCAGTGAGGTAGGATTCCAACATCCTACTTTAGGCGGGATAACAGGTCCCCGTGATCCACGGAGTCAAAGGTCGCAGGCCAAGGAGTATTAAGGCGGAGTTACCTGCCTCGACAGTGGAGGGGCCAATAAAACTCGGAGCAGGCCCGTTCCGGTGCGGTTTACAACCAGACGGGAACGTTTTCTAGCAGAAAGCATTGCAGCTTCATAAAAAACACTTTCTCTTAGATCCCGGACATGAAAGGCAGATTCGAGAAGGGTCTAGTTCAGGGGTCGGGGACCTTTTTGACTAAGAGAGCCATAGGTTAGTAGCCTATGGCTAGTAGCCCGAGAACCAAATATACATTTAAATGATATTAAATAGTCACCAGCTGAATTACTGGAAGTATGATGGAAAACTTTCAGCTGGGTGGTGCAAAAAACAGAACCAATGATGCTTTGGTGAACCTCATTTACATATCGACACGTTTTAGATCGAATTACATTTCTGAGATAATTCAAACGAAGTAGAAAATTACTTTAAACGTTTTACAACCGTCTCGGCTGCTGCCGTTAATTCGGCATGAGTCCGAAACGTCGACGAGTTGGAATTCTTTAATTAATTCAAACAAAATATCGCCACGTCCTCAAGTGCGCGTCGACGTGCGTCATCGGTCGGAGGGGCTTCATCCGAGCAACCGTCAGATCAAATCCGTAGAGATGATCTGATCAGAGAGATCGATCAGGGGTCGATGCGGACTAGAACACTTTGAGCACCGGATCGTATCTGAACCCGGATCACGAACCGGCGAGCCGCGTCGCGCCGCCGTTACGGGCTGAAGGGTCGTTCCGGAGACGCGGCTCGTTTCTCCCGCATAACGGATCCGCAGACACACCGACCTGGGTCAGAACCAGAACCGCCACCGAGCGCTTCTGGTAGGCTCCGAACTGGCCCACGACCTGAAAAGCTTCGTCCAGATTCATCCCTGAAGGAGCAGCGCTCTGCTAGCAGCCCCCCCGCGGCGGAGAGTGATCCGCGCTCACTTCCGGCTTCGCTTCCCGCCTCGGGCCGGTTCTTCTTCATGGAACTTAAGCCCCGCCTCCGGTTTGATCTGTACGGCGCCGAACCACAACAGAGGTTCCATCAAAGTTCTAACGGAGCCGAGCAGGTCCAGAACAACCAACGGGGAGAGAGAAAAGTGACGTCAGAACAGAACCGGGACTCAAAGTGGGCGGTCCTAGAGGGGGGGGGGGGGGGGGGGCGAAGAACCGGGTAAATAGAGATGTGTAACCATAGTAACAGCCGACAAATACGGACGAGTCTGAAAACTCTTTATTTGGTTTAGAAAGAAGCATGACGTCACATAAATAAAAAAAGAGAACTTGTATAAATGTATCCGGAGATATATTTATACACAGTGAAGCAGAGGGTCGACGGTTTGAATCCCGGTCCATCCCAGTCAGGTGTCCTCGGGAAAGCCCCTCGACTCGCCCCACCCTCAGAGACCCACACTGGAGGTGAGGCGGGCCGGTCCCGGTACCGGTACCGGGACCGGGACCGGGACCGGGCCGACATGGTAAACCATAGAAACTTGAGGACTTTCAAAGGAAACAAGATCACAAGAGCTTTTTAGAAATGCTCCTCTTAGACAGGATGTTTACTGTACTTGTACTGTAATACATGCTACTGTTTGACTGTACTTGTACTGTAATACATGCTACTGTTTACTGTACTTGTACTGTAATACATGCTACTGTGTGACTGTACTTGTACTGTAACATTCTATCTAATAAATATATTCATCATCATCAAACGTTCACATCTGAACAGGCAGAAATGAAGACAGACTCAAGTCATCAGTAAAAACTCTCCAAGCGTTCAAACGGCGTTAAATTAAATTTGCATTCTCTACTTCAAGCTGCGTTTCCTGCTCCAGAATAAATATTCCTGATCTTCCGGCTCGGGGCGGCTTCAGGACGAGATCATTTTAATTAGTGCAGAACAAACAACAACCTCATTTGCCTCACAGCGAGGAGGTGACGGGTTCGAATCCGCCTCGGGGCCTTTGCACCTGCGAGGGTTCTCACCGGTGGGTGTGTGTGTTGCCCTGTGATGAACCGGCGACTTGTCCAGGGTGTAGCCCGTCGACTGCTGGGACCGGCTCCAGCGCGACCCGGTAACAGACGTTGTTGCCCCCCCCCCAACCTGTGTTTGGTCCGAGGAGAACCGGACCCGCCCCTAAACCGCCGCCTCAGCATCCCCGGGCAGCAGCGCCCGCTGCGTTCCGGACTCCGGCGCCGGTTCCGACCCGTTCCCCCGTCCCGGTTCCGCTGGGAGTCCGGCCCGTCCTCCACTGTCTCCGTCCCCGCGACCAAAGCAACGCTTGATTATGCCTTTCTTCCACAGGAGGATCAAAACGCCGGCGATGATGAGGATGAGGAAGAGGATGAGGAGGAAGAGGACGAGGCCGAGCAGAAAGCCCAACAGCGCCCCGGAGCCGGCGTGGAGGACGAACGGGTTGTCTTCGGGTCGACTCTCCTTCCTTCCGACGGGATTGATCATCCGGCAGGAGAACGACGGGACGCCCTCCGTCCCCTCCTTGGTGACGTTCATGTCCTTCGCCCCCGGCGTCCACGCCTCGCCTCCCATCCTCCAGCTGTAGGTGACCGGACCGGCCTCCGTGGTGTTGCCGTCGCAGGTGAGCGTGCACGCGGCGTGGGCGGGGCCGCACGCCACCGGCGTGACCCAGACGACCGGGACCGGAACCTCCTGGATGGCGGTGGCTTTGTACAGCTGATCCTGCAGGACCCGGTTGACTTCCACCGTGAACTCTCCCGCGTCAGCGTCCCCCATGCCGGTGACGGTCAGCTGTCCGGTCACGTGATCCAGCGTCGTGCGGTCCTTTAGCGGACCGTAGAAATGGAAGCCGTCCTCCTCACTCCACTCCGCTAACATGTTCTTGTTGTGTTTCCACAAGATGTCGCCGATGACTTCCGACGAAGCCGGACTCAGGACGAGTTCACCGCCGACCACGAAGTACGACGGGAGATCCGCGGCCAGGACGGACGTCAACGCCGCCCCCAGAAACCAGACCAGACCCCGGAGCTCCATGCCCCCAGATCGGATCAGCACCGATAACATGAACCGATCGATACAGACATAAGCCCCAGATCAATATAAGAACCAGCGCCTGTGGGCGCCTCTCTATCGCTCAAGGCCTCGTCTGGAGGAAGTGGCCGGAAAGAGAGCCGGAAAGAGAGCCGGAACGTTTCATTGCGAAACTAGGCGTTATCAAATCCGGAAGTACTGCAACGTTTCTCGTTTCCAGTGGCGCGTCACGACGCACCTGGAAATCACGCGCGCGTGCGCGTGTGCGTGGCGGCTGAAATAATTCAAATCACACGTTCCTTTTAAAACAGGCAACAACGGAGGCAGCTAACAGCCGCGAGCCAGGGGTCCACTGTTAATGTAGCGTCGTACGTTGTGTTCACAGGAACATAAGTAGTGTAGGAAAAACATGGACGCCGTAGTTTAGTGCCGCGAAGCTCATTGTAAAGTTCACACCTGGAGAATGTTCTTGTTGCTGCACCAGTGCATTCATGAAAAGCATCGATCTATCGGCTGACCAGGCTTGTTATCAGGGTTAATGCCAATCACAATCTATTCTAATCAAATCAGGTCTCTGTACGGACGCTGGAACCAGTCGCCAAATCTACATACTGGTCCTGAATCTGCCACCCTCCACTTCCGGAGACAAAGGAATTAACTTCCTGTTGTTGGTCAAACGCCATGAATTCTCTGAAAACAAGAACTCCCAGTGGAATTAATTATAACAAGGTCAAATTTACGTTTAAATACAGCAAAGTGCTGTACGATCTAAAAAATGTATTGATATGGATGAACTCAAAAATTACTTGGTAGCAATTGCTAAAAAAAAATACAAAGATACTATATGTATATTATTATTATATATGTGTATTATTAAATACACATATATATATACATATATGTATGTTTTATTTAAAAACAAACAAATATACAAAGCGTGTATAAATGTTACATGCCAATTGCCAGGCGGGGTAATACAGTATACAAAAACATTACATACATTCAAATAATTTGTCGGTGGTACAGATATTTCACGTTTTTGAGGCCTTTTTGTTAAATGAACACTCCTGTGCATGAAGCCAAAGTTCCGCTGTGGACCGGATGTTACGTCGGAGGTGACGCGCCACTCTGCAGTGATGCGTTCAGGTCCTGTTCGTCGGGTTTAAGCTGCTGCAGCTCTATTAGAATTCATCGTTTGAGTTGTTTGTTCAGTTTTAATAGGCAGCGTTGTTTTATTCTAACGTGTCAACATATCGATGAATTTGGATAAAATACAACGCCGAACTAATGAATGAAAGTATTTATAAAGTATAATTTACTTTATACTTTATCCGTACATTACAATGCAAACATAAAAAGATTCATTTCACCAACAAACCTGAACTATTTACAGAAACAACAGAAAATAAAATGATCTGAAATGTTTTAGGTTGAAGAAGTGAGCGTGGCGGGCAGCAATCCATCAGCCGTCCGCCCACCCGGCCCCTGGGGACGAGGGGGTTGCCCTTTTACCTCTCCGTCCACGCCGGCTGCTTCCTTTGTTCTTGGCCACACCTCACCCCTGGAGATGGAATGAGTTCTCATCAGGCAGCGAGTCGGAGCCTAAATTCAGGTCCCTAAGAGGAAGCTGAACGTGGAAGAAAATGTCCCACAAAGACAAAACATCCTTTCCCTGATAGGCTGGGCCTCATCACGTGACCCTCGATAACAAGAGCCCGCCCCCAGGATCCAGATCGCTTCAATATTATATCTTATCATTAAAAGAAATGATTCCAGATCAACCAAAATGCTCCAAACAGTCTGAGCTGGGTCACTAACAGAGGGGTAGATGTGACACTGCCCCCCAGAGGTGACTGAGGTTAGGAGCTCTAGAGAGACCAGGAACCGATCCAGATCCTCACCTTGGAACGCCAGACCGATGCGGACTCATGAACTGATGACAAGCACGATTCCAGGGGTAGGAGGAGCTTCACAGGGGGGAGCAATCAGGCGCCGTTGTTCCGTTTACCACGAGGCAGAGCCCAGTGATGTCATTTCGTCATGATGACATCATCATAGTTTGTTCTCCTGTTGCTTTCAGGGCAGAATCACAAACTGGGAAATTTCACGTTCTAAATGACCTGAACTCCGGGTCAAATCTTTTGTGACTAAACTCATCTGGAAGTCATTTTTCAGACTTGTCATCATCATCATCATCGTGTGTCCTCCATCGTAACCGGTGGCAACAACATTTCCTGTTGGATGTGACATCAACATACGATGATGTAAACACGTTATTAATACGGTAGGCAAGCGTAAATAAGATGTTATTCTAAAACTAGTGTCTTCTAAATAATTCCACTCGCCGGTTGCCATGGCAGCGTGAAGCTGCGAGTGCCCGAGGCTTTTCTGACAGATCTGTTTGAGACAGAAAAGAGGGACGCTGTCCTGCAGCATCTGCTTGAGACAGAAATGAGGGACGCTGTCCTGCAGCATCTGTTAGAGACAGAAATGAGGGACGCCGTCCTGCAGCATCTGCTTGAGACAGAAATGAGGGACGCTGTCCTGCAGCATCTGTTTGAGACAGAAAAGAGGGATGCTGTCCTGCAGCATCTGTTTGAGACAGAAATGAGGGACGCTGTCCTGCAGCATCTGTTTGAGACGGAAAAAAGGGACGCTGTCCTGCAGCATCTGTTTGAGACAGAAATGAGGGACGCTGTCCTGCAGCATCTGTTTGAGACAGAAAAGAGGGATGCTGTCCTGCAGCATCTGTTAGACAGAAATGAGGGACGCTGTCCTGCAGCATCTGTTTGAGACAGAAATGAGGGACGCTGTCCTGCAGCATCTGTTTGAGACAGAAATGAGGGACGCTGTCCTGCAGCATCTGCTTGAGACAGAAATGAGGGACGCTGTCCTGCAGCATCTGTTAGAGACAGAAATGAGGGACGCTGTCCTGCAGCATCTGTTTGAGACAGACATGAGGGACGCTGTCCTGCAGCATCTGTTAGAGACAGAAAAGAGGGACGCTGTCCTGCAGCATCTGTTTGAGACAGAAATGAGGGACGCTGTCCTGCAGCATCTGTTAGAGACAGAAAAGAGGGACGCTGTCCTGCAGCATCTGTTAGAGACAGAAATGAGGGACGCTGTCTGCGCTAACTTGTGGACCAAGGCTGGGACTTGTGACCTTTCAGGTTGGACACCTCAGTAAACCTGTCTTTCTCTACGACTCGGTTCCAACTCGCCGCCCATCGCCTCATTAGCATCACAGTTTCAAGTAGCAAAGTGAGGAGGAGCGGTGGAGTCGGTTGCTCGCCCATTACACGGACGCTCCCTCCCTCTCTCCTCGTCTTTTTGTCTTTGACTGCCCACTCAGGCCCCCGGGTGAGGGTGACCCTCCGCCGAGTCCAGGGTGGTCAAACGCTGAGCTTCAGTCAAGAAGGAGGAGACAATTCCCCCGTCCTTCCCGTCCCTCGTCTTCCTCGGAGGAGGCCCCCGTCTTTGTGGGACGCTGATGGAGGACGAGGACGGTTGGACCTCTCCTCGGGTTTAAGGTGAGTTTGATCCTTGTTCTCTTTTCAACCCGAGCTAAAGGAGGGATTCATGTAAAACGTCACTAATCAAGATCAAAATGATCAAATAGCATCAAAAGGAAAGTTCCGATCAGTTGATTGATTATTAGCTGAAGCTCAATGAAACTGATCCAAACAGACATTGATAAAGACGATCAAATATGTTTTAGAATTATGCTCTATTATTTCATCGCTTCCATATTCGTCTCATTGATCATCAAAGGCAAGTTTCTGAAGCGTAAAGTTTCTCGCCGTCGTTGAATTCACCTTCAGACATTTCGTTTTCTCCACGATGAAACAAATCAATGAAACAAACCGATGAAACAAATCAATGAAACAAATCAATGAAACAAACCGATGAAACAAATCTGCAATTGTTCTTCCTCGTGAAAAAAGTCTTCGTTTTCTTTCCTTCGTTGCTTTTTGTCTTATGTAGAAAAGGAAACGTCTTGACTGCCGATCAGAAAGTTACTGATCAAATGATCCTAATAATAACTGATCGTTGCTGCTGAATGATCAGTGCAGCTCATTGATGGGCTGCACTGATCAATACGCAATAATCGATTCTATCGGTTCATCGTCTCCCAAACGGCGACAAGGAAAACTCCCAAAATGAAAAAGTGTTGCTTATTATTAGATTGAGAGATTGATAGATCGATATAGAGATAGAGAGATAGAGAGATGTATGATCTTTGGGGTGAAGACAAAGATCCATATTAACAAACCAGCAGATGACAGATGATTAATCGGCGTGGGGGGGTTCTTCTGCGGTCCCGGATCCGTGTCTGACACCAAACACAAAACCAGAAACCCCCAGAGCCTCCATGGCCTGAAGGCGCGTGGGCGAAGGGTGGACGTAGGGCACCGTCGAGCTGCGTGTGTGTGTGGGCGTGTGTGTGTGTGTGTGTGTGTGTGTGTGCGTGTGTGTGTGCATGTGCGTGTGTGCGTGTGTGGCGGGACCCCCATCTGCCACAGGGTGGGCGGCTCGCCACGCAACGACAATGCACGCCAACATTTTTGTCGGCGTGGGCGTTGAAAAGGCTCGGCGCTGCAGCCGGGCCGCTCCCGGGGGTTCTGGAGAAGGCTTGATCCGGATCCATCAGCAGATCCGATAGCTTCGTGTTCTCCTGTGGGCCAGAAGTTCTGGTTCTGGCTGTAAATGTAAAGTCTGAGGTCGAACGCCTGGAATGTTACAACAAATCGTAGATACATCGTAGATGAAGGCATGAAAAACGAGCGCACTTCCCCCTCCAGTCCCTCCATTCGGTTTCCGTTTGATCTTCAGCTTGGCTTTGATGTTCTGAGGCTTTGATGGTAGAACTAAACCCAAACTCTTGGGCTCTGAACGCTTCTGCATTTTGCAGGTTCTGGAGACGACGCCCACTTCATCCCTGCCTGCTGACCGGTACCCGGCGCCCTGAGGGAATCCACCGGGGGGGGGGTGATAAACGTGGACAGGAGGAGGACGAGGGGGACGGGGAGGACGAGGGGGACATGGCCAACAGTCAGCCGGACAGCAGCCACATGTACGGAACGCCCCACCCTCATCTGACCCCCTCTTATCCATGCAGTGGTGAAATGTTCCAGGATCAGGCTGCAGGGGGGGGTTACCTCACCCCCGCCTGCGCCTTGTCCTACCACCCGCCGCCGTCCTACAGCTCGCTGTCCAGACCGGCCGTGGACGGCGGCGCGCTGCTGGCCATCGTGCCCGAGTACGGCGGCTTCTATCCGCAGAGCTGCCAGCGAGAGATCCACAAGTCCTTCCCGTACCCACTAGAGTCCCCGAAGGCGGCCCCGCCCCTCACGCCTCTGAGCACCATCCGGAACTTTACAACCGGAGCGCCGACCCCGGCCGCCGACGTTCCGACGGCTGCTCCGTTCCCCAACAGCCACAACCTTCCTCTCAGGCCCATCTCCAGACCCAGGAAGTACCCCAACCGGCCCAGCAGGACCCCCGTCCACCAAAGGCCGTACCCCTGCCCGGCAGAGGGCTGCGACCGCAGGTTCTCCCGGTCGGACGAGCTGAGCCGCCACCTGCGCATCCACACGGGACACAAACCGTTCCAGTGCCGCATCTGCATGAGGAACTTCAGCCGGAGCGACCACCTCACCACCCACGTCCGGACCCACACCGGGGAGAAACCGTTCTCCTGCGACCAGTGCGCCAGGAGGTTCGCCAGGAGCGACGAGAGGAGGCGCCACATGAAGATTCACCTCCGGCAGAAGGAGAGGAAGACCTCCGCATCCTAACGTCGGCGCCTCACAGAGGACGGGACGGGACGGGACGGGACGGAAGCCCGGAGAGTCGGAAACGGAGACGCTCGTCTCACCGGCCGACGGGTCACGAAGAGCAACGACGAAGAATCGACTCGACTGGAAGACGTTTGACCTTCATCAAAGAGGCTTCAGTTCCGAGACGGGTCCAGATACTTATTGGGGGGGGGGGATGCTAATGACTCCATGGGATTAGCATTCATAAAGGAAATGCTCATCCTCCAGGGGAGTCCGATTGCCTTGGTGGTTTCGGTCCCTTCTTTGTTTTCTGCTTGTTTTCCGCATCCAAACTCTCGACTCGTCTCTCAGAACTGAAGAAGCCTCTTTGATGAAGGTGAAACGACCCGAGAACCAACACAGGCAAGTCAACGGGTCACATCAACAGAACTTTCCAATCCGGATTCTGGTCTCCGCTTCATCAGGATCACTGAAAAGACCAAACTCCTTCCGAGTGATGAGGTCCAATCGCCTCCGGGACCCTCTGGACCCCCCAGGACCCTCTAGACCCCCTTGGACTCAGTCTTCAGTCTTACCCAACGTAAGCATTAAATCACTTCCCGGATTGATTTGGAAATAAACAGCATCGTCTATTTAAACCAGGAAGTGAAACACACGAGATGGAATCAAACCAAACGACCACGTTAGCTCGGAATGCTAACGGTAGCTAATCTACCTCAAGCATGTCCAAACAGGAAGTCACATTGGACATGATTATTGTGTTCATGCTGCGTTTAAAGACCTGTAAACTTCAGTTTGTACACGCGTGTCAATGAGTCTGATGTTCTGCCGGATTCCAGAGAGGGGGGGGGGGAACCTGCCTCCTCGCTGGGGGGGGGCTTGTTTTATGCAAACAAGCTTTTTTATGTGGGACTGATGATTCTGTCAAATAAATACGGGTCCTTAAATCTGCTGCTGCTTCTGTCAGATGTTTCTCACACCATCTCCAAAGGTCCCGGTGAAGGTCCGGTCCGGTTCCACGGTACCA
Source organism: Brachionichthys hirsutus (assembly GCF_040956055.1). Taxonomy (NCBI): domain Eukaryota; kingdom Metazoa; phylum Chordata; class Actinopteri; order Lophiiformes; family Brachionichthyidae; genus Brachionichthys; species Brachionichthys hirsutus. The sequence continues at coordinate 15,420,266 of NC_090903.1, read as the reverse complement.
TATCAGCCCCCTTTACGAGAGCAAACCCCCCCCCCCACGAACCGTGTCACGCTACTCACCACATACGTGTTCTAGAAGAAAACTACACAATCGTGTACTGAGAAGGTTCTTTTAATGTAAAGAACATTCAAGAACAGCCAGAATCTGACCCGTGTTCTGGTTCTGAACCAGGACCAGCTCAACGACACGGATCCAACGCCAACGCTAAAGCTACACGCTAGCACTCAAATAACAGGATGATGCAAGTAAAGTTGGTGGGAATCAGCCAATCACAGCGAAGAAAGGGACGAGACGCACCGAAAGACTTTTATGACTTCCTCTGCTGCCTCTAGTGTTCAGGCGGGAGTACTGCACATGAAGAAAACTGTCTCAGTTCATCTTATCATCTGGGTCCGGGTTCACTTTGTGATGACAGGAAGTCGGGAGGTTCTGGGAGGTTCTGGCTCGGAAATGAAGCCCACCCTCTGACCAGTGTCCGGCTCCTCATGACACAAGGAGAAATCATTCAGAGTTTCATTTGACCCGTCTGTCCAGGACCTTTACCCGGGTCAGAGGGACGCCTCCGGACCGGACCCGGGTCAGAGGGACACCTCCGGTCCGGACCCGGGTTAGAGGGACACCTCCGTACCCGAGTCAGAGGGACACCTCCGGTCCAGACCCGGGTCAGAGGGACACCTCCGGACCGGACCCGGGTCAGAGGGACACCTCCGGACCGGACCCGGGTCAGAGGGACACCTCCGGACCCGGGTACGGCTCCCCTCCGCACCAGAAATCCGGCGGCTGTGAGATCTCCATGAGCCACAACTCCTCCCCCTGCTCCCCCTGCTCCGTGTCTTTGTCCTCCGCGGCCGGCAGGACTTTGTAATATTGACAGTCCCTGCCTTCGTCCGGATCGTACGGGGGGGCCAGGATGTCCAGGAAGGCCGTCGGACCGTCCACGGCGTCGATCTGGTGGAGGTTGTCCCGGTCCGGATACAGGACGCACGGGCCGCTGTCCTCCGTGTAGTCCCCGGTGGAGCGGAGGACGGAGTGCCGCAGCGCCCCCGTGCGGCCTCTCGTGCCGGCCCCCCCCCGCGCGCCGCCGCCGCCCGGCCGCTGCAGCCGGTCGAAGCAGCGGATCCGGGCCTTCCCGTACAGGACCCGGAGCAGGCCGTGCATCCCGGGATGGTCGTGGAGCGGGATGGAGGCTCCGGTTTTCAGCAGGAACACGCCCATGCTGAAGTGGTCCGTCTCGCAGATGTGCATGTAGGTCACCGGGGGGTCCCCGCGGCGGACCGGGAGCCGCGCGTCGGCTCTCCGCGGGACGAGCTTCAGGTCGGCCGCGCGCACCTCCGTCAGCAGGCCCTGCAGCTCGCTGTGGTTCTCCTGGAAGCTTCTGGCGGCCGGTTCGCCGGACCGGGCCGAGCTCCGGTAGGTGGCGAGCGCCTGGCGGGCGACCCTCTGGACGATGGAGCTCATGGCTGCGTCACCGGGCATCGTCCCGGGCCGAGGACCGGAAACGCGACCGCCGCTCGTTAGCTGTAGCATTCCAGCTAGCAGCGGGGCGACTCTTCTTCGTCGTTTTTTTTTTCTTCTTCTTCGCGGCGTTTGGTGCGCGTTACCGCCACCTTGCGACGCGGTGCGGATTTCCTGCTTTCCTCTCTCTCTCTATCTTTGATGGATCTATTCTTTCTCTTTTCTTACCTTTACTTCCGGGTCGAGCTCTAAACTAAAACATCCCCCTTCGACCCACGCTGAGCCCTAATCCAGTCATCAGAGAGCAGCCCCCCCCCCACCCCCCAACTGGATCCACACCGTCCCACACGGTGATCTGGATCAGCACCAGAAGGGTCTACATTACCGGTCTGAAGATAAATTGCAGACGTTCATAAGAAAATGGACGCCAGCAGAAGAACGACGCAGAAGCGTAACCATGGTGACGAGTTTGTCCTTTAATCTTCACACGTTTCAACATGAAAAGGATTCACAGTGTTACACAGACTCAGAAAAGTGAAGGCACGAAACCGGAGATCACGTTTGCTGATGAAATCCCAACGGACAAACACGACAACGTTTCTCACGGCACGCGAAGCTCGCTTGATCGCTAGCTAGTAGCTTCGCAGGCTAACGCTGGCTCCGCCCACCCCGCCACGCGCCGGTTCGTCTCGCAGACCTGTGCGTGAATCCTGCCGATTGTCCAGTACAACGTTCTCTCCACGTGAACTCCGACACTGCCGAAGCTTCAGAAGTACACACTAGTACACACACTAGTACACCCGCTAGTACACACACTAGTACACACACTAGTACACGATGACGGTGTTTAGAAGTACCTGGCTTTTTTTGTTGTTGCTACATATGAAGCATGCTGTCACGCTAACACAAGAGCTACATATGTAGTCATAGCAGGGCTGCTTCATGCCCCCCCTCCCCCCCCCCACACAGGTCACATTTAACCCCTCCTACTCTCAACACCACATCACAGGATGCTATTTGAGGAATCTCCGATGCTAACGTTCCGCTGCTTCTCTTTGGTAAAGCCGTCCCAGAACCAGAGGGACTGGATCCCGGGACTAAGACCTCCACCCAGCACGCGTCTCCAGCCGGACTCGAGTGAAACACGAACGCGTCCTGTGATCCAGGTTCACGAGCTGAAGTACCGCAAGACGAATATTTCCACTTCACAACACAATAGCTTCGTATACAAAAGATCTATCGAGAACCCAACGACAGCAAAGACCGTCTGTCACATCTACATTCTTCTCCGCGATGAGTCGGGTTTCAAAATGTTCATGATCTGGATCCGTTGACGCGTTCAATAAACGTGATTACCATTTAACGACGAGGCAGAATCGGGTCTGCCTGGTCCGATCTCTCCTCCAGCTGAATGAAGGTACCGGACCGAACGGGAGGAGGACTCGTTTCTTTTCCATGGGGGGGGGGGGCACACTGGACCGGGTCCCGGGGCGCCCCCTCGGACCCCTCCTACGGTTCTACGCCTCGTACCCGGCGGAGCGGCGCCGCTGCGGGTTCCAGATGTCGTCTCGGTGTTCCGGTCGGCAGAACAGCCTGGACGACCGGGCCAGCCGCTCCCGGTGCTCCCGGTGCTCCCGGTGCTCCCGCTCCCGTTCTCCGCCCGCCCCGTGGTGGGAGGCGTGGCTTCTGTTGTCATGGAGGCCAGAGAGCTGACCTCCCGCTGACCTGCAGACGGGGCATAGACAACAGTCACGGTGATTCCAGGATCAGCCCCCCCCCAGGAGAAACTCACCTGCTTTTAGTGATCCTGTGAGGTCTGGAATCAGCTGACTGCTGAGAAAGATGCAGAAAAGGTCAAAGGTCAGGTCATGTTTACCAAAATCGCACAAATACAAACGTTTATGTTTGGTGTTCAAGAAAAAAATGGTCCGACCACAAAGTTGAAACTGTTACTATTAATATCACCATCTGACCTCCATCTGACCTCTATCTGACCTCTATCTGACCTCTAGCTGACCTTCCAAATTCAAAATGGTAAACATAAATGTTTAGAAAAGGTATATTGATTATTTTTTAGTTTAACTGAAGAGTCACAAAGTAAATATTTGTTATTGTTTACTAGTATTTATGAAATTATTCTAAAAATGCAAAATACACAAACAAACAAAAAGATCTGAGAGATCCGATGTCTCCTCTGAGGACAGACGTCTGGGCCCAGAAACACGGCCTGCCAGTCAATCAATCAATCAATCGATCAATCGATCAATCAATCAATCAATCAATCAACCAACCAACCAACCAATCACCTGGTACCTGGTAGTGCTGGCGCTGCCGCGGGCTGCCGTTGCCATGGTAATACTCCACCAGTCTCTCGGCCAGCGTGATGCGTCTCAGCAGATTCTCGATGAAGTTCTGGATCCGAACTTTCCCGCTCGTCTCCTGCCGGGCCGCCGCCTCCAGAAACTTCTGGATGGTTATCACCTCCCTGGAGGAGAAGACGTCCACGATCAGAGGACCGGAGGGGGGGGGGCTCGGTCCACGAGGACCGGAGGGGGGGGGGCCCGGTCCCGGCCCGGCCCGGTTCTCCCCGCTGGCGTTCCCTTTACCTCTCTCGCCGCTCCAGCTCGTTCTCGGAGGCGTTGAGCTGCTCCCTCAAGGCGGCGATCACCATGACGGCGATGTCCACCTGCCGGCTCAGCGAGCGCTCCCTGTCCGCCACTTCCTGTCTCTCCTGGGCCAGGTGCCGGGAGTGGGCGCGCTCACACAGCAGCTCGGTGTCGGTCTGGGCCAGCTCGGTGCTGACCGTAGCCAGCCGGCGCCGCATGGTGCCGTCGGCCGCCCGCAGGACGCCGGCGAGCCGCCGGCGGACCGCGGCGGATGCCGTCTCCACGCCGCCGTACGGCTCCTGCTCTACAGCGCGCGGCGCAGGAAGACAAACGTTTAGGTCGGCCATGTTTGGTCGCATTAAAACTCCGCCCTGAAAGGAAAGCAACTCGAACGCACCGACCGCGCCCAGATCCGGGTCCGGGTCCGGGTCCGGTTCCGGGTCAAAGGGGGGGCCAAGAGGAGGAAACAGGAAGTGATGGTGGTTGAACTCTCTCGTGGACGCTTTGGCGTCCTGCTCATGTGTACACCGGTCACCCTCTTCCTCCTCTTCCTCCTCCTCCTCTGCCGCCTCCGTCCCGACCCCGACGCTCTGGCTCCGCCTCCTGACGGCGCCGTAGGACGGGAGGAGGTGCCCGCCGTCTCTGCTGTCGCTCAGGGAGCGCATGTGAGGCAGCCGCCCTGCACTAGGCTGCCCCCTGCGGGTCGGGAGGCTCATGTCATGCCAGGGGAACGACGCCGTCGCCAGGCTGGGGAGTTTTCCGGTGATGCTGAAACCGCCAGCAGCGGCGTCCGATGGGCGGGAGGAGTGGCGATACTCCAGGTGGGCACGGAGCGAGGCCAGGCGGTGGAAGTGCCGCTGCTCGCCGCATCGGGGGGGGTCACAGGGGGCGGCGGCGGCGCCACAGGCCGGGACGTGCCTCTCTGACAGCGAAGAAGCAGAACCTCTGGAACAGAACTTCTGCTGCATCGTCCTGCACACAGAAATAAATACGTCTGGAGGGTCGATCTAAGTACCGTAGATTCATGACGTCATCAAGCAAATCATTAGCAGGTTTGGACGTTATGATTACTGAATATTAGAACCACAGAATGTAAGCTTGCGTTATTACAGCTGTTACTCACTGATTATAACCTAAATCCAACAGGAAGCTGGTTGTGACAGAATATTGAGTGATTACTAATTAAAATCAAGCCTGATTTCAGATATTACACGTAACTGATCAATTTGCTTTAAATTATTCCTCCTGATCTAAATCGTATTCGAGCCACGTAAAAGGCAAACAGGACAGACGGGATGACCGCAGGTGACCCCCAGCAGGTAAACGCACATATTTATGCTGTATTTATACACGTCAGATTAACATGCACTCCGAGTAGTTTAACTTTGACGACTTCTCTTCGATGCTCGCGTAATTTCTCCCACCAATAAACGCGTGTTAGCCCCGTTAGCCCCGTTAGCCGCCTGCTAGCCGCCTGCTACTGGCTAACGCTAGCTAGCAGGGACAAACAAACGCGTCTCTTACCGGACGAGGTTTAACGGCGGTTAAATCAGCCGGTGCCCCGTTAATCAATCACGGTGTCATGTCGCGGTGGGACACGGGGAGCGGCGCTATGACGTCATTCCTTCATTCACATGACGCGCACAGCGGGGACGAGCTAGCTAGCCAGCAGCAGCAGCGACACCACATCCGGTTTGCCCCTTTAAAGTTCAGGAAGGCGCCACTTCCTTTGTGGATTTTCACAATAAAGGGCGAGGATTCGCTCTTTGACGTCGGTCACGTCGTCAATGCAGCACGGAAGTGAATTTAACGTTGACGAGTCTCCTGCTTCTTCAGGTGTTTTAACGTAATCTCTGATTACTGATGAAATAAAGACGAGTCAAACGTGAATAATTACACCAGAGTTACATTTTGAGAAGGTATCTTACCTGTGAGCAACATGAACTGAACCCGCTCTGGTCTGAGGACATTTCCGATTTCCTTTGATGTTCCCATTCATATCCGTGGTTACCTTCATGTAAATGCACTTTGATGCTGCTGGAGTCCTCTTCCTCTGAGGAGTCACAGCGAGCGAGCGAGAATGCAGAGGAGAGAGTTCCAACATCCGCTGTATTAAACTGCTAAATGTCACTTCAGACGTTTGTCCCACGTCTCGTTCTCATGTTTCGCTGCGTCGGTCAACCTCAGGTAAGAACGTAAAAGCACAGACATTCGTGTTTATTGATTTATTGATCGTTTTGACTCATCCAGAGAGACGTAAAGGTTCGCTCAACGCTGTTGGATGTCGTCCATAACGCACTTCTTCTTTGGATCCCTTCTTTCTCTTTTCCCTGAGCTCAGGCTCACAGGCTCACACGCCGTCCTACTGGCAGTGCTTCTGGTAGTCCAGTTTGGCTCCCAGCCTGGTTCCCGCCAGTCGTTTGTTGAACGCGTCGTCCATCTCTTGGCTTTGTTCTGGGGTGAAGTGTGTCCTCCAGTCTCCCACCACGCCTGCTCGCAGACAAACGGGGGAAATTTAGTCGCCCCCCCCCCCCGAAAAAGGAGCTTCGACATCGAAAAATGATCATTTTCATTCAGCAGCACTGAAGTTCATGTTCATGAGAGCGTTGCTGTTTCATGACGGAGCAGGAAAGTCCAGGGACGTTCCAAGAAGATCGGGTCGAGACCCACTCCTGGTTCGACGTGTCGGTCTTGAGCGGGTCGAGACCCGCTCCTGGTTCGACGTGTCGGTCTTGAGCGGGTCGAGACCCGCTCCTGGTTCTACGTGTCGGTGTCGAGCGGGTCGAGACCCGCTCCTGGTTCTACGTGGCGGTCTTGAGCGGGTCGAGACCCTCCTCCTGGTCCTACATGGCGGCCATGATGGGGAAACGACATAAAGTCTCCGGCGTACCTTTTCTAAAGATGACGTTCCCGATCGTGGGGTGCGTCTCGTCCGAGTTCTTCTTCATGGCTTCGAAGGTCGTCGCCGCAGTGACCTTTTGGACTTGAGCCTCCGTGAGCGTCAGGCCAAAGAAGGCGCCGATGTCACGGATCCCCCGACTCGGGTCCTGCAGAACAGACGGATGATGCGTTTGTTTTCTCCCATCGCCTGCCTCAATGGGAGAAAACGAGTTCAAGGTCAACGCCGATGAAACCAAGAAGCACGTGGAATGGCCCTGGAGGTCATGTGATCACCCATGATCCTTTGTTTGGACCTTGGTGCAGGGAAGGGTCGGGTTCGGCTTCATTTAAATCTCATTTTGAACACGTCATCTACCTGCGTTAACTCTTCATAGGTGACGACCTTGATGCTGGGGTCGTCCATCCTCCCCTCCCAGGCCAGAACGTAGTCAAAGTACGACCCCCAGGCGACTGCACACATCAGCACGGGGGGGGGGGGGGATTTACGTCAAATCTGCGTTCCGAGCTGAATTCAGAATCAAACGTCGAGTTCGAATCTCAAAATAACGACGACTAAGATTAAAATGATTTTAATGCGTTAAACTTGCTTCTTCTGCTTCAACGGAAAATAATCTGTGAACATAAAAAGGCAAGCGGGTATTTAGAGCCTTAATTATTCATAGGTGTGTTTTAACATGGACTCATCCAATCAGAGTCCTTCTCCATTCTCTTTGAAGCCAGGTGAGTCTGATCTTCTGATGTTGGACGTCTGAGACTTAAACGTCACACATTTCTGACGTTTTCTTTATTATCCGTCGCCTGTCGCGGGTGCTTTGACTTCATTTAGAATTTCACGGTGACATGCGCATACGAGTCACAATTAAGAGCAGTTTGTCTACGTTGAAGACATCTAGAAGAAATGATCAAAGACACAAGGAGAGGACGAACAAACTGCCCCCGGCCGTAAACCCCGACACGCGGCGTGTTTCTCACCATCCCCACTCAGGAATTTGGAGAAGAAAGTGTCCCAGGACTGTCCGGATGGCAGGATCAGGTTGTTGTTGTGGAAATGATAGTAAGAGACCAACATATCTTTGGGGTTCCTGAAGATCACGAGAATCTGCTCAAGCAGCAGAACAGAGAGACGTCTGTTAGCCGTAGAGAGTCGAGGAACGACGAGGCACGAGTCGCACGGCAGACTTTCTGAACTTACTTTCGTTTTCTTTGCGTAGAAGGAGCCGGGGATGCGGTCGGGGTGCATGTGAGTCCCCACTAACCTCGGAGACGGAGCCTGGTCCATCATCTGAAGGGAAGGGAGTGGTCAGCGAGACGCTAGCATGCACATTTAATCATCGTTCTTATCTTATCAGTCACTGTACGGCCGACCAATAAACATCCGAAGCAGCAGTAAAAGCGGAGGGGAGGGGGGGGGGGGGGGCGTTTGTGCCCTTTGTCCTCAGCAGGTGAGTTGAACCTGGATCAGGAACCTGTCCTTTGGAGCACCCGGTAAATCTGCTCAAACCTAACTGGTCCTCAGCCAGCAGCTGTCCCTCCTGTCGTCGTCCCCCCCCAGCTGTGAGGATGCAGTGACTATACCTTCATGTCTTCTGGACTAAGAAACTCCATCAGCGGCGGAATCTCATTCACCACTTTTGTGGCCGTGGCCTCTGCGATGACGTTCTTCAGCACGCCCACCATCCAGTTGAAGCCTGCGGACACACCAAGCGTTAACGGCGAGCGCCCCCCCCCCCCCCCAGCAGCACGACTAACGGGGCGGAGCTCTGGACCTGAACCGGTTGCGTAACCATGAACAATCTGGTTTAAATATTCTCCCAAAGTTTCACACACTGCTGAAAACTGCTTTGAATGTTGCTGACCTCTGCCTCATAAATCCACAACCTCCACCCACAGCTCAGCTCACCTGAGGGTGGGGGCGTGGGGGGGGGAATGACCCTTCACCTCATGGATGCTAATGACCTGGTGGTTTCTGTCCTTTGCTTCAGTCGCTCAGAACTGAAACGCGAACAGGTCCAGTTGATACCTCCACCTGGATGACAGAGAACCCGCACAGGCGGGTGCGTCCCGCCCAGCTTCGCCCGTCGATCCGAGGCGCAGCTTTAGGCACGTCAGTTCGACATTTGGGCTCCGGACGCCAGTAACGCCTCGTAGGAAGAGGAAGCGGGAGCTTCATTTACTCACCAGATTTGGGATACGCCGCCAGCATGACGTCATCCTCTCTGGCCTTGGTGTGGCCCAGATCCTTCAGGTGTTGCTCGGGGCACAAGATGGTTGGGTAGAGCACCCCGTTGTACCTGTGCAGCTTCTCCTCATCGCGGAGTTCACCGGCCCTTTGAAGAGTGGCCGTTATCTTATCACGCATGGACTGGGCAGCCATCCTGATCCAGGTCGAGACACAAACACCGCTGCCCTGCAGGTGACACGGAGAGGAGGGGTGTAGTGGAAAAAAGGGGGCGTGGCAAAAGCGGGAGGCGCCTGTTGCACACGGAAGCAGAACAAAGTCCGACATTATGAAAGGAACAGAGAAAGTAAAGGAGCTTTCTTTCAATGAGAAACAGACCTCCGCCGAGCCCCTCGGCCTCTCTATAGTTTATTTACACCAAAGATTATTGTCCGACAACAGAACCTCCTTAATGGAGGTAAATAAGCAAGATATTATTGAAAGGGTCGTGAAAATGTACCCCCTTTTTCAACTGGATCTGTTTCCTCAGGTATTAAAGATAGGACAAATCCGTTGACCTGCTCCGATGTGGAATCGACTCGGCTTTGAGACGACGCTCGTTAGAAATCTCTCTCTCTAATACGAAATCCACAGCAGGCCCAAACGAAGGTGTACGCTCGTGTCTAGATAATAACCGCAATCCGGATCCGATCCGGATGAAGTTTGGTGGTGAGGCAGAGACCCCCATCCTACATGAGTGAGTCAAATTCCATAAACATCTGTCAACAATCAACCGAGATATAGAGGAACACATTTTGAAGCTCCATTTAAAGCAATGTTAATAAAAATGTCAAAGTGAGAGCCGCTAACAGGCAGACAGACAGACAGACAGACAGAGAGACAGAGAGACAGACAGACAGGCAGACAGACAGACAGAGAGACAGACAGACAGAGAGACAGACAGACAGACAGAGAGACAGACAGGCAGAGAGACAGACAGGCAGGCAGACAGATAGAGAGACAGACAGACAGACAGAGAGACAGAAAAACAGAGAGACAGACAGGCAGACAGAGAGACAGACAGGCAGAGAGACAGACAGGCAGGCAGACAGATAGAGAGACAGACAGACAGACAGAGAGACAGAAAAACAGAGAGACAGACAGGCAGACAGACAGACAGACAGGCAGACAGACAGACAGAGAGACAGACAGACAGAGAGACAGACAGGCAGAGAGACAGACAGGCAGGCAGACAGATAGAGAGACAGACAGACAGACAGAGAGACAGAAAAACAGAGAGACAGGCAGGCAGACCGAGAACCAGCCACAGTCCAGTTCACTGGGCGGCGGTAAAGCGCACCAGACGCCGAGAACAAGTAGAAGAAGAAGAAGAAGAAGAAGGCGGGGCGGAAAAAGCGATGCAGGGAGTGATGTCCACGTCCTCGGGTCTATCCTACCACAATGTCGGGGACTTTTACCCCAGAAAGTTCGGCCCGAAGCCGGACGTGGTGCCGTCCGGCGTGACGGAGAGGAAGGTTGGACCGCTGGATAAACCGGACATGGTGTCGGTGGACGTCATTAACGATTCAGGTTTGTTATGCTAACGGCTAACGGCTAACGGCTAACAGCTAACAGCTAACAACACGGCGATGGACCCGGTTGGACCGGCGGCGCTGCTCGCTTCCGGGTTTGTGATTGGCCAAATAAAAACGAAGCTAACCGGAAAATAAGTCGTTCAAAACTTTGTATTAGAAAATAAATACAAATATAAATTCCACATTTAATATGTCCCAGTGTGCATAAATTATACGGTCACGTGACTGTTAAAGCGACCAGCGGTCTAAAGTGCCCATCCTGAATACTATTATTGATTTAGAACAGCATCGATCTTCATCATCATCATCATCATCATGGTCTGTTTCCGATGACAGTTTGATCAATAGAGAAGAAGAAGAAGGAAGAAATGAAGTAAAACAGGCCACTTAAACAAACCAAATCTTAAATCTTAGAGATGAGAGCGTGTTTGACGTCTTAACACTTCTGAGTGTCTCAAAAAAATCTGCAACATTTCATCGTCAGCTGTTTGATGTAAAAACAGCTGATCTGTGTTTAGACAGAAACTTAAAAGCAGCCCATCCGAACAAAGATCAATCAGATTACACCGGAAAATATTAGACGTGGTCAACGTACCGTATCCACGAGAGTCCAGACCAAAAAGAAGCGCCGAGCCAAGCGTGAGCAAACCGGTTTGATGAGTTCAGACGGGCCGAAACACCCGCGTAGAATGATAATAATACTAATTAGATGGAGTCAGGTGAGTCGTTCGGGCGTGGCCTCTGGTGCGTGGAGAGGACGCGTTTCAGGCTGTGTTGTGTGTTGATGGTGGTACCTGCATCCCTCCACAGATCTCCACCTGCACAGGAAGAAGCATGAGCAGGACGTTTTCATCCTGGTGAGTGTGGCGGGGGGGTTTCCCACGCTCCTTGAAGGGAACACACATTCAGACGGACTCGAGCAGTTTAGTGTTTCCAACGAATGACTTACTGACGACGACTGACCTTAAAGTGATCCTCATGCATGTGTTTTAAGTAGCTTAAAACGCCTGAAGAAGACTGATGTAGAAGGACTTACTTTCATCATCTGTGACAGACAGTGTAATACACAAAGCCACCACCTGGTGGCGGTGTAGAACAGGCTTTATCGTCCAGTGAACTGGATTCCTGCGTTTGACCTCTCAGGGAACCATCCATCCCTTCAGGAAGACGCACAGATCCATCTTTGGAAAGCTCAGTCAGGAGCTCAGACTGGTCTCCTCTGATCGACGGGTGAGTCACGCCTGCGTCCCCCCCCCCCCCCCCCCCTCTCTCTGCCCGGGGGCGTGTCCTCAGACGCTTATTGTGAGGAGTATATGTGACAAAACGTCCGTGGGACGCAGCCGTGAACGCGAAGGCAACACACACTTGATTGGTGTGTGCGTGTGTGTGTGTGTGTGTGTGCGTGTGTGCGCGTGTGTGCGTGTGTGTGTGTGTGATTGTTTTGTAATCCACTTTGACCACACGGAGGCCCGTTCAGCCTGGGATTGGATTACCGAGCGTCCCACGTGACCTGGAGGACAGACGGATCAAACGGGGGAATGTTGGGACGCCCTGGTGTGTCCTGAAGTCACACAGATTCGTGTTGACGTCCTCCTTCAGCTGATCGCTGCCGGGCTGCTGGTCACACTGCCCCCCTGTGGCCGTACTGGTTTACTACGACCCCCCTCCCCCACATTCATTATGTAAGGGGGGTTATTTTGAGAGGCGGAGACGAGGTTTGACTCCTGGCTGGTTGAGGAAGACTCGCGTCCCGTCCTTCATCCCCGCCGCCTCGGAGGCCAATCAGAGTCAAACCTCTGATCGCCGTGGTAACGTACATTTGCTGCCTGATGATGTGTAATCAGGCCTGGCGTCAGCAGGGGGCCGGTGACTGAACCACAGCGCTGTCACTCCAATGTCACATGTACCCTCAATGTGTTGGACCGCTGTTACCCCCCCCGCCCCCCTCCCCCCCCCCCCACACACGCACACACACAGACGGGGGCAGTAGAGCATCAACATTTAGCAGCCGCCTTCCAGCGCCGACGGGATGAGAGCGGGGGGGATGGAAATGTTTTGGGCCAAGTGCTGTCTCTCTGTTTGCACACATAGCCCCCCCCCCCCCCCCCCCCCCCAACACACACACCGGGTCTCCCTCGCCTGTCCCTCACCAGACGCTCCTCTGCTGTCATAACACAGCACACCACAGTAATTGTAGATTTCACAGCACCCCACCCCGCCGTATGACTCCAACAGGAAGTGACAGCGCGCACGCACACACACACACACACACACACACACTTAACTGGAGCAAACTGAGCCCAAATGTAGAAACAAGAGAACCAACCTCCACCAGCAGCAGAACATCTGGAGGTTCTAAGACGGACTGGCGAAAGCTGTCTGATCCGACAGTGTTGAAGAACCTCGGGAAACATTCCCAGATCCAGATCCAGATCCAGATCCAGATCCAGATCCTGATCCGGATCCAGATCACCATTGAATTCGGACCACCTCTGGGAAATGGCAGGTTCTGTTTTCATCTGTTTTCTGAATCAATCGCACGGCCTCCTTGGTGGAGGTACCTACGGTGCCAGTCTCCTGGGTCAGGAGTCGGATCTTGCCGGGGTCTCGTCCAGGTCCAGGTCCAGGTCCAGGTCCAGGTCCAGGTCCAGGTCCAGGTCCAGGTCCAGGTCCAGGCTAGCTGCAGACATTTCTGATGGTCGGCCTGGTTTCGTCTTTGTGTCCTCTCTGTGACCTTCCCCTGAGCCGCCGCCGCACTGACCTGATCCAGGCTGCAGTTAGCATGTTAGCCTGATCCAGGCTGCAGTTAGCATGTTAGCCTGATCCAGGCTGCAGTTAGCATGTTAGCCTGATCCAGGCGGCAGTTAGCATGTTAGCCTGATCCAGGCGGCAGTTAGCATGTTAGCCTGATCCAGGCTGCAGTTAGCATGTTAGCCTGATCCAGGCTGCAGTTAGCATGTTAGCCTGATCCAGGCTGCAGTTAGCATGTTAGCCTGATCCAGGCTGCAGTTAGCATGTTAGCCTGATCCAGGCGGCAGTTAGCATGTTAGCCTGATCCAGGCTGCAGTTAGCATGTTAGCCTGATCCAGGCTGCAGTTAGCATGTTAGCCTGATCCAGGCTGCAGTTAGCATGTTAGCCTGATCCAGGCTGCAGTTAGCATGTTAGCCTGATCCAGGCTGCAGTTAGCATGTTAAGCCTCTGATCCTCTGACACAACACGCTGACCTCAGGACGTCTTCTGACCCGTCTTCTGACCCGTCTTCCGACCCGTCTTCCGACCCGGGTGTTGAGCGCCCTTCAGTCTCTAAGCCTGCGTCTCTTTTCAGTCCTGGCGGATCCTGCTGTTTGGGGCTCTGAACCTGTTGTGTACCGGCTGCCTGCTGATGTGGTGCAGCTCCACCAACAGCATGGGTGAGTACACACACACACACACACACACTCACACACACACACACACACACACACACGCGCACACACAAACGCACACACAGATACTGACACGCGCTCAGAGAAGAGAAAACGCTGCAGGGCTGGACGTTAACTGTCCACACACTGTTAAGGCTGACAGTCACACACAAGCACAGGAAAAAGCGTGTGTGTGTGTGTGTGTGTGTGTGTGTGGCAGCTTTACACCGTCGCTGTTAGCGCGTTAGCGGTTTGTTAGCTTGTAAGTCAGATCCTGGGTGAGATCGTCTTTGATCCTCTCATCTGGGCTGAGTATTGATGTCAGTATCGCCTCCCCCGCTTGATCAATACCTTTCCTCTGCTTCCTGTCCGCGCGACACCTGACGCCGATGCTGCACGTGTGTGTGTGTGTGTGTGTGTGTGCGTGTGTGTGTGCACAGTGGGCAGGAGACGATGGTGGCGTGCAGCATTTCATTTCGTGTCTTTTGACGGTGCCGGTGATCTGCTGACCAGCGTAAAAACGAATCAATGATCACACGAGGACAGATGTCCTCATCGGAGCTGGATACAGGACCCTGGATGGGGGGGCCGTCAGCGGGACCAGATCGGACCCGAGTGTGTGTGTGTGTGTGCGCTTGGAGGTCGGGTTGTTGCAGATGTTGCTGAAACACGAGCTGATGATGAATCCACAGAACCGTTTAGTCCGGCCGTCCCTCCCGTATCAAATTGTGCAGTGGACAAGTGGACAAACTGGATCCGCTTCCAGCTGGAGACCAACTGAAGACATCAGCTTTCTGTGTCCCGACAACTGACGACCTCAGCGCCGTGCTTCACCCGAGCTCGCCTGTCTGGCCACCGAGTCAAGGCGTCGGGGACGTCAGCCTGTCCAATCAGGACGCGGTGACGGCGAGTCAGGTTGCGGGCCTCGGCCTTGCTGATGGGTAGCGTGTTTTTCACGTGACGTCCGCGTGTCGGCAGCCTGCGCAGCTTTTCGTGTACTGAATCATACATACAATGCTGTCCAGAAGCGTGTGTGGTGTATTTTAGCTTAGCTTAGCTTAGCTTAGCTTAGCGTAGCGCTTTGGTGTGTGAATACGTGTCTTTATTTCTTCTGTGCGTCCACAGCTGATGTTTCCGCTCCGAGCAGCAGCGAAACCAAGTCAGGTGTCTGTCCCAGAGACAAATAGACCCCCCCCCCCCCCCAGCAGAGATGGAATAACGTAGAGGAATAGCGTGTGGTTGTGTGTTGCGTCATTCCGGCATCAACCAGGAAACGGCAGCGTGAACGTTCCTCCATCTTCCTCCGGACGTGCCGGTTTACCGCTGCCGTGCGTGTCGTTCCGTTTGCGTTTGCGTTTGCGTCCATCGGTTTGTCTTCCAGAGGACAGGCCAGTCTGCACACGTGACGCTGCAGCGTCTCGTCCTCGGCCCGTTGGCGTTCAGCTGGTGAAGCTCGCCGTCCCGCGAGGCCTTGGGCCGCAGTAACCGTCCGTGTGAACAGCCGCCACGTCTGCTCCGCGCGACTCGGCGAAACCGACCGATGGCGTCCGAAAGGGAAGACGACGGTGTGAGAGTCTGTCCCTCCGTCTCTGTCCCTCCGTCCATCGGACTGGCATCAATAAAGTTTAAGATGAATTAAGACATTTAAGACATCACAACGGACTGGACGGATTCCAGACAGGTGTCCTCGGGTCGATGCCCTGGACCGTCTGGGGGGGGGGGGTCGGGTGGTTTCTGAGACCCGCTTTGGGTCCACTCATAAATGAAATGCTTTCGGACCCGGGTCAGCAGCAGAACCGCTAACAAACAAGCATTTAGTGTGTTAGCAGACCGCGCTACATCGATTAGCATCGCTGGGGGGGGGGCAGGGCACGGGGCCTGAGGGCGGGGTCAGTAGGCCTGTGTTTGGTTTAATGTGTCTCCGCCAGCTGTCCTTCGGTCCCTGGTGGAT
>NC_090903.1:15381733-15404095 GCF_040956055.1 Brachionichthys hirsutus | reverse complement strand
AGGAAGAGGAGGAGCCGACGACCTCCAAGAAAAGAAAGACAAACCAGGAGTCAGACTTATGGCGACTCGTGTACCGAGTGCGTTAACGAGGCCTTCAGAACCGCGTCAACACAGACCAAGAACCCAAGAACCCCGGATTATTCTGCTTGACCTACGCCCCAGGCTTGTGTTTTTTTGAGGTACCGCAGGTACAAGTACTGATACATTCAGAATACTTCCGTCCGAGAACTTTCCGGAATGCTTCCTGAATAAATGAGCACCGACGGTGTCGCCAGGTAACGTAATCCCAAATCCCTGATCTGACTGATCTACGGAGAAGAGTCCACATCGCTGAGACGTCTGGGCCGACTCGGGCCGACTCGGGCCGACTCGGGCCGACTCGGGCCGACTCGGACCGACTCGGGCCGACTCGGGCCGACTCGTTTGTTCCGATCGGATCGTCGGATCAGCGGTTGAAATGCTTGGAGTGACTTTTGACTGATGGTTTGTGTTTTGTCAGCGTGGAACGTTTCCTGGAGCAGCCTGAGGTCCACACGTAAGTACAAGTACACAAACGCAAGTAGAAGTACACGAATGTAAGTAGAAGTACATGAACGTAAGTACAAGTACATGAACGTAAGTACAAGTACACGAACAGCGTCCGTTTACCTGTAAACGGGACACAAACAAATACTCCTCCCTCCCTCCCTCCCTCTCTCTCTTCCTCTCTCCCTCTCTCCATCATCGCTCCATAATACAACAGATTAACGGCATCTTTATAATCTAAAACACGGTGAGATTTAAACCCGTCTCCCGTGACCTAACCCTAACCCTCCCCCCCCCCCCGGTGGATGTGATTGGACAGCATTAACCGTAGAGACAGGTGTCGGTTGGGTTGAGAGACATCCACTCTCATTCTCTCTCTCTCTCGGGGGGGGGGGGGGGGGGGGGCAGTGGACTGAACACTCCAGGTCAGATGTTCACTTTAGACGGACACGCCCACAGGTGTGCTAAGCACACAGGTAGCGTTAACCCCGCCCCCCCATATAAATGTCTGCTGATGATGGGTGTGTCCAGTGATTTGATTGGTTCCGATCCGTCCCCGAGTGTCTGCTCAGCGTCCGTCCGTCTGTCCCTGCAGGGGACGCCTTCTGGTCGGGACCTTCGTCGCCCTCGTCTTCAACCTGCTGACTCTGCTGTCCGTCAGGAACAAACCGTTCTGCTACGTCTCTGAAGGTGCGTCCAGCCTGGAGGCGTGGCCTGTGCACCCCCCCCCCCCTCCTGGCCGATGATGTCATCACTAACAGCTGACGGAGCTCCAGACTCGCTCTCTGGTGGAGCGACACTGAGTGTGTTACGTAACGTGTTCCAGACGGAGTTAATGCAGCGAACCAGAGGACAGAGACACGCCAGAGACACGTCAGAGACACGAAGACACGTCAGAGACACGACAGAGACACGAAGACACGTCAGAGACACGACAGAGACACGAAGACACGTCAGAGACACGTCAGAGACACGTCAGAGACTCGTCAGAGACACGCCAGAGACTCGTCAGAGACACGCCCGAGACTTGTCAGAGACACGTCAGAGACACGCCAGAGACTCGTCAGAGACACGCCCGAGACTTGTCAGAGACACGTCAGAGACACGACAGAGACACGACAGAGACACGAAGACACGTCAGAGACACGAAGACACGTCAGAGACACATCACAGACGCGTCAGAGACACGAAGACACGTCAGAGACACATCACAGACGCGTCAGAGACACGAAGACACGTCAGAGACACGTCAGAGACACGAAGACACGTCAGAGACACACACACACAGTTGAGGGTTGAGACGAGGATTTATTGTTTTGTAAAAACAGAGGAGGTCCTTTCATCTTCATCCCTCGCCGTGATGAAGAGGCGGAGTCTCTCCCAGGTGGACAGACTGTTTAGCCTGAATGGATCAACCTCTGACCCGTCTCTCTCTCTCTCTCTCTTTCTCTTTCTCTCTGTCTCTCTTTCTCTTTCTCTTTCTCTGTCTCTGTCTCTCTCTCTCTCTCTCTCTTTCTCTTTCTCTCTGTCTCTCTCTTTCTCTGTCTCTGTCTCTGTCTCTCTCTCTGTCTCTCTCTCTGTCTCTCTCTTTCTCTTTCTCTCTGTCTCTCTTTCTCTTTCTCTCTCTCTCTGTGTCTCCCTCTCTCTCTCTCTCTCTCTCTCTTTCTCTTTCTCTCTGTCTCTCTCTTTCTCTGTCTCTGTCTCTGTCTCTCTCTCTGTCTCTCTCTCTCTCTCTCTCTTTCTCTTTCTCTCTGTCTCTCTTTCTCTTTCTCTGTCTCTGTCTCTCTCTCTGTCTCTCTTTCTCTGTCTCTCTCTCTGTCTCTCTCTCTGTCTCTCTCTTTCTCTTTCTCTCTGTCTCTCTTTCTCTTTCTCTCTCTCTCTGTGTCTCCCTCTCTCTCTCTCTCTCTCTCTCTCTCTCTCCCCAGCCGCCAGCAGCAGTTGGCTCCAGGAACACGTGGCGGATCTGAGTCGAAGGTAAGACCTTCATTGTTCATCCTCAGGTGGTCTGACGTTTCCATGGTGACGCACTGCAGACTGACGCGGTTGCTCAGGGCGACAGCCTGGAACGGTTCATCAGAACTGAGCTGTGATTGGCTGAGAGAGCAGATGGGAACATGAAGTGTGTGTGTGTGTGTGTGTGTGTGTGTGTGTTGTGACAGTCTGACCTCACGTCAGCCCAGCAGGTGAAATGAGCTCTGGTCTCGCTGGACAGTCAGAGTCTGGTTCCGGTTCCAGTCTGGTTCTGGTTCTGGTTCTGGTTCCGGTTCTGGTTCTGGTTCTGGTCCCTGTTCTGGTTCTTGTTCTGGTTCCGGTTCTGGTCCAGGTTCTGGGTCTGGTTCCGGTTCTGGGTCCATGTTCTGGTTCCCGTTCTGGTTCTGGTTCCTGTTCCGGTTATTGTTCTGGTTCCGGTTCTGGTTCCGGTTCCGGTTCATGTTCTGGTTCTGGTTCCTGTTCCGGTTCTGGTTCCCGTTCTGGTTCCGGCCCACAGCGTTCCTGCTGCACTGACGGAACCGTCGACTAGCTGTAGCTTCTGAACGCTCTCCTCCGTCAGTCCCTCCAGCAGGTTGTCTGTCTGTCTGAACAACAACAGACACTGATCATGTGACCCCCCCGCCCCCCCCCCGGGACTCTAGATCGCTGCCCTTTGATGTATTGGAAATTCAATCTGACGCTCAGGACGGAACCGATTCACCGGAGATGCGCGCATTGACCCGTTGAATCGGTTCCAGGAACGCGAGGCTGGTGTGTCTCTCAGAGCGGGGGTCGCAGGTCAACCGGGGGGGGGCACAAACGTGACTCGTTGAAGTGGAAGAGAATCTCCCATGACTGAAACGGGTTCCAGGTTCAGGTTCTACTGGGTTCTGCTGGAGAACGTTTGATGCTAATCCTGCTTTGTGTGTGTGTGTGTGTGTGTGTGTGCGTGCGTGCGTGTGCGTGCGCGTGCGTGTGCAGCGTGTGTGGCATCGTTCCAGGTCTCAGCAGCGTTCTGCTGCCGCGCATGAACCCGTTTGTCCTGATCAACGCGGCCGGCGCCCTGTCCCTCTGCGTCACCTACGTGCTCATCGAAATCAAGTAAGGGTTAGCGCGTTAGCAAGGGTTAGCGCGTTAGCGCCGGCGTCCAACCAGTCAGAGCGAGGCGGCACGGCTTATTCACGCCTGACCCGTCTGCGTAAACACGATGAAACTTTAATGGGGGGGGGGGGGGGGGGGGACCAATCGTCTGAGAGGAGCCACCCGGTTAGCGGTTAGCGGCTAGCATTAACGTTCCCGTTTCTCAGCAACTACGACGTGGTGGACACGGTGTCGGCCGTCGCCATCGCGCTCATGACCTTCGGCACCATGTACCCCATGAGCGTCTACAGCGGCAAAGTGCTGCTGCAGGTAACGGGGGGGGGGGGGGGGGCGGGGGTCACCTTTCTCTGCTCACCTGTGTCGACAGGACGCTAATCCTTACGAATGCACCCACAGACCACGCCCTCACACGTCATTGGCCAGCTGGACAAACTGCTCAGAGAGGTGGGTGTCGCCGGACACGCCCCCGGTCTGAGGGGGGGGGGGGTCTCATGGGCTCATTGTTCCTTGTGTCCAATCAGGTTTCCACTCTGGACGGCGTGCTGGAGGTTCGTAACGAACACTTCTGGACAGTCGGCTTCGGGACGCTGGTAGGTTTGTAGGATTCTGGATGATGGTGGGGGGGGAGCGTGGGGGGGGGCATCGGTTGGTTGTTGCCCCACTGCCGACCCGATCGTCCGTATGTCCAAGCTCCGCCTCTAACCCCTGTTCCGTTCCAGGCCGGCTCCGCCCACGTCCGGATCCGGCGGGACGCCAACGAGCAGCTGGTTCTGGCTCACGTCACCAACCGGCTGCTGCCGCTCGTCCCCGCGCTGACGGTCCAGATCTTCAAAGACGACTGGACCGGGCCGTTCCTCACCGGGGTCCTGTCCCCCGCCTCCTCCGTCTCTGCTCCGCCCCCTCCTGCCGAAGTCTACGCCGGCCTCTCCTCGCTGCCTCCTCCGCCGCCGCCGTCCGATCCGCTGACCTCGACCCCCTCCAAGCCCAGCAGCCCCCCTCCAGAGTTCGCCTTCAACACGCCGGGAAGGAACGTGCAGGCGGTGGTGCTACCGGCGCCGGGGAGCCACGCCCACCGGGCCTACGGAGGGATGCTGGGTCAGGGGGCGGGGCACGGAGACGCTGCGGGAGGGGGCGGGGATCCTTACAGAACTGTGGCCTACAGCGGGTCGACGGTGCCGCTCCGGTTTGGAACCCGCAACCCTCTGGCTCCTCCCTTCAGACCGTGACGGTTTAGGGGCGTGTCGCTTCTAAAGATTCTGGGTCGGACGGCGCCTCACTTCCTGCACGGACGTCAGGAGGCGGTTCTTAGCACCCTGCTGCGTGACCGGGGGGGCTGTTGGGGTATTTATCCAGAAGTTGCCCCAGATGTTGTTGTTTTTCTCTGAGCAGCGCCACCGCGGGGCAGAAGATCAGAAAATGAAACCGTCATCTGGCCGTGAGGTCAGAGGTCGCGCGTCCTGAGGATGGATTTATATTTAGGGATGCGGATGCAGATATTGTTTTTATCTTTGTGTTTTTAAAGCTCGTTTTACATTAAATTTGGGGATAAAAACCTTTTTGGCGTCGGAGACGAGGAATTAAAGTGAAACTGAAAGCATCAAACGGGAACGTTTTTACAAATCGGTCTAAACATCCGACCTTTGACCTCGACTCTGTAAATACACTGACAAAAATAAATCCACATTTATAAAATCCGGTTTGTTTACAACGTAAATTGATACATGGTGGGCGCGCAGCACCCGCCAGGCCACGCCCGCAAGGCCACGCCCGCCAGGGCGTCTGTGTGTCTGCTGTGTCTGAAGAACTTCGTTACCCATAATCCCTCGCCCGTTCTCGTTTCCGTTCGGCGGCTTCTATAACGGATTTCCACCGAACAATCAAAGAAGGACTTTTCCCCGGCAGCTTATCGGGCCTTCTGCGCTCGACGACCTTAAGCCTCTAAAAAGGTCCGCGGGCATTTGAGAGGTCGGCGCCGCGCCGACGGCATTAGCGCCGACCTCCGATGCTTGTTGCTAAACAAACCGGCGGAGCTTCTGTAATCCGAGCTGCAAATCCCTGGAAAACGAACCCGATCTGGGCTTCCTGGGTCAGCCCGACACGGCCGGGTCACCGGCGTCCTGCGCTCACGCTAGGGTGGCTAGCAGGAGATCAAAGGGACTGTTTGGGCTAGCATAGCATTTAGCATTCATTGCTGTCTCTGTGTGAGAGTAAATTCTTAAAACGCCAATGCTGCTAATGCTGCCTTAATGGTTAGCATGTATTTCAGCTGAACAAAAATGGCCGCCCCCCCACATCCCTAAACACATACTATTAAAAAGCAAACAAACTTGTAGCTCTGTGATTGGTCCAAGAGAGGGAGCCCGGGGAGAGAAAATAAGACATTTAGCTTCAAAGCCCCCCCCCCCTCACACACACACACACACACACAGACTTATCGCTACCCTTGATTAACCCCATTGGCTCGTGTGTGTCGGACGTTAACGTGGAGTGACAGGCGAGTCTCCGGGTCAGTCTCTGGGATGGTTCGGGGCCCGGGCCGTCCTGGATGCCCACTAAACGGTCTCCTTGGTGGGGCAGCGCCGGTGGGCCCCCAGTGGGCTCCGGTGGGCCCCCAGTGGGCTCCCGGTGGGCTCCCGGTGGGCTCCGGTGGGCTCCGGTGGGCTCCCGGTGGGTACGATCCGCCCCCTGCATGTACAATGTGTGCTAACGCTGTTAGCTCAGCGGCTACGATGGAGAGTTAGTTTGTGAGTCTGAGTCGTACAAGCTGAAGAAGAACGGCGTCAAACTAGTCCCCTCTTCTTCAGGTCTTTTAAACTAGTTTCCATTATCTTAACGAACTGATAATGAATCATAATAATAATAAACTTCTTTGACTCGTTCTGAATTTAAAATAGAAAAGGCGCTCAGTATTTAGAATATTGTAAGAATACTCTTCATTTCGTAATCCAAAATAATAATCTGATTGTTTATCAGTCTGTCCATAAATTATAGGATTATAATTAAATAGAGTAATAATTAATGTGGGCTCAGTCGGGATTTTATTTTTTTAGTAGTATTTTAAATATTACTGCAGTAATATGATTATGAAGTAATATTTTAAATATTATTGCAGTACTTGTGTTTATTCCACTTCATATTAGTTTGTAAAAGTTCATTGGAGAGGTAAACGAGTCGGTGATACTGATCAATCAATAAAGCTTCATTTGATCACTTTGGGTTTATTAACTGAGCTCGTAAAGTTCAGGAGCATTTCAAGATTAGAACTAAATATTTGTTTGTATTTTAGACGCCACCTTCAACTTGGTTTATACACTTAATTACAAAATCAATGTTCAATAATTATTGATAATGAGAATTTAAACCAGCCACGAGATGTGAGTAAATAGTGATGCGTTCCCAGTTCCTGATCAGCGAATAATTAACCACGAATCCACTCATTAAAGCATATTGATTCCTGATTCCATCAATTTGTTATTTACTATGATCTTTTGTGCGATGATAATATAAGTAGAAAAAATGTGTTTAAAAAGTTATGATGACTTTTAATTATGTGTTTTTGAAAATAATAAAACACACAAACATTATTATGGAAATGAAATGAAAGATATGTTTAATAATGTCACCAATATGTTTCACGACAGTAAAAGCACCATTTTAAAATGTAGTATTTCACTTATTTCTTTCCACCAAACTAAAGAATGACTCAAATTTAAATTCTGTTTTTCATATTAGATCTGTGCTCAATGAAACACAAATAGAAATAGAATTTTAAATGTAAATAAAGAATAAAAATTAATATGTTTCATATTTCTAAAACAATACTTTTATATTTCTACAACAATATATTTTATGTTTCCCTAATATTTTTATATTTCTACAATAATATTTGTATATTTCTACAATAATAATTTTTATATTTCCAGAATATTTTTATATTTCTACAATAATATTTTGGGGATTCTACAATGATCTTCTAATATTTCTATTCTAATATTTTTTATATTTCTATAATAATTTTTATATTTCTACAATAATATTTTTTATATTTCTATAATAATATTCTTTATATTTCCATAATAATATTTCTATAATAATACTTTATATTTCTACAATACTATTTTTTTTATTTTTATATTTCTATAATAATACTTTATATTTCTACAATAATATTTTTATATTTCTATAATAATATTTTTTAATATTTCTATAATATCTTTATACTGTATTTCTATAATATTTTTTTATGTTTTTTTAATAATATTTTTTCTTTTTTTATTTCTATAATAATATTTCTATATTTCTATAATAATAATCAGCGACTTTCCTACGAACTGTTTGACCAGCATGTTGAGATGAAGACTTGTGTGTTACTTACAGAAGCGAAGACGTCCCAAAAACTTCATGTGAGGGCCAAACGGAACACTCGACCAAAAACACACCTCAGAAGTGTGTGTTTGTGTGTGTGTGGGTGCGTGTGTGCGTGTGTGCCCCCCCCCCCCCTCATTCCTCTTTTTTTGTTCTTTCATTGTTTTAACTAAACAGCTTCCACTCGATGACCTCAGCGGGACCAGCCATCTTGTGCCACTGCTATGTGTGTGTAGGTGTGTGTGTGTGTGTGTGTGTGTGTGTGTGTGTGTTTGGGGGGGGGGGGGCAGTCGCAGAAGCGTCTTCTTTTGTCAGTTGCGATTTGATTGGCAGTTCTTTGGTTTCCATCGCTTCACTGGTCATTAACGGCTGGAAACTCTGGCACCAGGCCAACTGTGTGCGTGTGCATGCGCGCGTGTGTGTGTGTGTGCGTGCGTGTGTGTGTGTGTGTGTGTGTGTTGGAACGACGGCTGGAAATCTTGGCTTCACATGTTTTGTGGATTTTGTCCTGTTCTCCAGAGGATGAACCTCGACTGATTTCAGCACCTGTCCTGCTGTGAGCGATAAAGCTTTATAAATCTGTGTTTGTGGTTCTGACCTGGAGAAGGCCCGTGGACCCGGACCCCAGGGAGGAGCCCTGTGGATCCCGACCGAGTCCCCTTGTCCCCGGTCCTGGTGGTGACGTTCACGGACCGGCCTCGGATGCAGTTCTGTAGGACCTGTTAGAGAGTCAGAACCACCTAATCCCAGGTCCAGGTTCTCGGATCATGGTGGGTTGGGGGGAGTGGCCTGGGTCAGTATCAGTTGTTTTGGACCATCTTGGTGTCGACGGAGCCGGTTCTTTAGGCAGAGATCTGGATCCAGCAGTGGATCCGGACCGGAAGGTTCTGCTGGATGTTGGAATGTTTGGGAAACGTCACGAAGTCGGGAAGGAAGAAGAGAAACGGAGAAACAGTGCGAACTGATTCGTCACCACGTCGGGGACTATTTTCAGCAGCGGATGAATCTTCACCACGTCGGGGACTATTTTCAGCAGCGGATGAATCTGCATCTTGTGCAGTTTTCAACCGGATCGATATATCTGATCGTGATTGGTCCATTTCACATTCCTTTCAGCTTAGACTGATTTTGCTCCAGGATCAATAATTGTTTTTTGTTTTTTTTTTTACAGATTTTAGCCGATCTCATTTGTAGTAACTGGGGAATTGATCATGTGACCTGAACAACTGATCAGCTGCAGCGACAGGAAATGACATCACAGTTTTCCTTCTAACATTTTCCTCATGCGTACTTCATAAATATTAATACGCGTTCTGTGTACACCATTAATGCGTTGATGGATCTCTTCCTGTTCTCTGATTGTCATGGTTTCCAGATGTTTGACCGCCAGTCGGCGCTCATCTTCCTGTGATGACTCATCAGTTACCGGGCGGACCGTGAGGCGTCGTTTACCTGCAGGGTCCGTCGCACTGTCCTCCAGGTAACGTCTCACCTGCTTATGACAGACAAACAAACAAACAAACGGCCTCCAGGGGCGTGTCCACGCTTCTGTGACTGGGGTGGCCCGACCCTTCATCCCGTATCAGTCAGTCGGATAAACGGAGCTTCAATCAGAAGAAGTTTGTTGTTGTTGACACGCGCTTGGGGGGTGGGGGAGGGGGGGGTCACTTTGTAACCGGATACGACGGTTCTGCTGTAATTACACCCAAAAACCTCCGTTTCAGGCCGCAGGTTGATGAGGCTGCGTTTCGGTTGAGGATCTTTGAATACGTTTATTGGAAACAGCTGGTGAGGTCCTGATCGGCGGAGCGCACTAAATCCCTGCGGGACAGATGGCGGCCTTAAAGCTCGCCCCGGATGCCGGGGCGGACCGGAGTAATACCCCGAGCGACAACACGGCGGCTCACAAACAGCGAGCTTCGCGTTCGTTCCCGAAGCTTCGTCTGGAGCCCAAGAAATAAAGATTGTTCGTTATCTTCACAGAGCCGCTTCAGTGAACCGGTTTAGCTACTCAGGCTAGCTACTCAGGCTAGCTTCACACGCGTGTAGCTACTCAGGCTAGCTACTCAGGCTAGCTACTCAGGCTAGCTTCACACGCGTGTAGCTACTCAGGCTAGCTACTCAGGCTAGCTTCACACGCGTGTAGCTACTCAGGCTAGCTACTCAGGCTAGCTACTCAGGCTAGCTTCACACGCGTGTAGCTACTCAGGCTAGCTACTCAGGCTAGCTTCACACGCGTGTAGCTACTCAGGCTAGCTACTCAGGCTAGCTTCACACGCGTGTAGCTACTCAGGCTAGCTACTCAGGCTAGCTTCACACGCGTGTAGCTACTCGGGCTAGCTTCACACGCGTGTAGCTACTCAGGCTAGCTTCACACGCGTGTAGCTACTCAGGCTAGCTTCACACGCGTGTAGCTACTCAGGCTAGCTTCACACGCGTGTAGCTACTCAGGCTAGCTTCACACGCGTGTGGCTACTCAGGCTAGCTTCACACGCGTGTAGCTACTCAGGCTAGCTTCACACGCGTGTGGCTACTCAGGCTAGCTTCACACGCTTGTAGCTAGTCAGGCTAGCTTCACACGCGTGTAGCTACTCAGGCTAGCTTCACACGCTTGTAGCTACTCAGGCTAGCTTAGCAGGTTCCTCACATTAACTTCATGCTAACGCTGTTGGCTAACTATGCTAGCTTCCGGGAAGCTTGAAATCGTTTCCAGATGAATCTTGGACCCGGGTTCTGGTGAACACGGAGGTAGTTTTAAAAAAAAGAGAGGAGGTGAAGAAATGATTAAAGGAAGGGAGAGGAGGAGGAGAGCGTGTGCGTGACGGTCGTGCGTGGTGAGCGTGCGCCGTAATCAGCGTGCACGCTCAGCAATGCTTCATCCTGTTTTCAGCGGTGCGTCCACTGGGGTCTGATGACTTCCTGTCCACACCTTCAGCCTCCTCCTCCTCCTCACGTCTGATCACGTGACCTCGACATGTGACAAACCGCTTTGGCTCAAATCAAAGCGAGGAGACCGTCGGTCAGTCAGGACGGTAATGGCGGCCTCGTTCCTAACAGACCATCAACGCACAGCCAGGGGTGAAGGCACTTTCATGGAAATGAGGAAGACGAGTAGAAGCAGGACAGAGGCCAAACCAGCTAAGGAGCAGCGGCTGTGTGTGTGTGTGTGTGCGTGCGTGTGTGTGTGTTCTCATTTCTGAGAATTTGTCTTGTTTGTGTTTGAGATTCGCGTCTTTCCATCTCGTGCCGTTTTAGGACATGATGTCATCATCACAGATTTTGTTTTGGAGTAAAAGGCATCAGAATGAGATGAGAGAAAAGGTCGTTCAAGGTCAGGAATTTGTATTATGAGAAACAATCTCGTCTCATTTGAAGCTCCATTCTCATAATTATGGAATTTGTCCTCGTAGTTCTCAAATCTTCTGTCAGAGATCGGCTTTGGATTTCGTATCTAACAGGGTAAAAGTACTTTGAAAGTACCTCGAGAACATTGTACAACAACACCTGAACCCAAACCCGAATCTTTCCGGTGAAAGAGACAGAGCAGAGGAGGGGGAGAGAAGGCCGAGAGGGGACAGAGCAGAGGGCAAAGGTCAAAGCTAGCAATGCTAAGACGCAAAAACAGGTGCACAGAGAAAGAGAACCAGACAAAGAGAGGAGCGGGAACCGGCAGCAGAGGTCGAGCTGAATGCGGCTACGCTAACAGAAACATGGCTAAATGTTGGCGGGACTCCAGCTGGACCGTTAGTGACGTTTAGTCCGGTCGGAGTTGCGTGACGAAGATCCCAGCTCACATTTCAGCCGCGTCACGGCGAGGTCTTCGTGTCCGGTGCTGCGGCGTTGCCGCTGGTCTTTTCCAGTTCAAGGACCAACAAGAAAAACGGGAAGAACGCATGTGGGTCGGATCCGGGCCGGAAGTATTCCAAGCATCAACTCGCTGATATCGGATGACTGAGGGGTGGAAATGTGGCGAACTCTTTGAAATGCGTGCAGCTGCATTTCAACCGCAAACCTTTGCTGCAACCAAGACGCGAAATGATCCACTGTCTGGACTTCACTGTGTGGACCTGGACCGGACTGGACTTCACTGTGTGAACCTGGACCGTTTCGCTGTGTGAACCTGGATCATTTCACTGTGTGAATCTGGACCGTTTCACTGTGTGAACCTGGATCATTTCACTGTGTGAATCTGGACCGTTTCACTGTGTGAACCTGGACCATTTCACTGTGTGAGCCTGGACTGGACCGTTTCACTGTGTGAACCTGGACCATTTCACTGTGTGAGCCTGGACTGGACCGTTTCACTGTGTGAACCTGGACCGGACTAGACTTCACTGTGTGAACCTGGACCGGACTGGACTTCACTGTGTGAACCTGGACCAGAATGGACTTCACTGTGTAAACTGGACTTCACTGTGTGAACCTGGACTGTTTGTAGACGGTTCAGCCCACGGCCCTCAGCTCCCGAGGGAGGGGTCAGATTGTTCTGTGTATAAATGTATGTGACAATAAAGTTTTTTTTGTTCCTCTTTATTGACGACTTTCATCCCAGATTGGACTGAATCAACTTCTAGAGTTTGAAATGAACAGTCCCGGTTTATCTTCTCCTTTCCTTTACGAGTGAACGTGATGAAGACGTTGGAGGGTGAGGGGGTGAGAGGGTGAGGAGGGGGGGGTCCAGACTCCCTCCCACCCCCCTTAGAACAACAGAGTTGTTTGATGAGAGCAGCTACAGGCTGACCCCGGATCAGAACCGCACAACACTCGGGATTATTGTCAAATCCTACGGCCTGTTTGCTTAACCTCCTCACCCGACCCCCGACGAGAGGTCAAGGTAGCCGGCCGGGGCTCCTCTTCCTCTTCTTCGTCTCCGTTCCCGCTGCTCTCCCGATATGCTTCGATCCTCCTCCAGCTTCCCACGCCGTGTCGTTACGCCGATTACATCACACCTCATCAAGCATGGCGGGGGTTTGTTGGTCGGGGTTTCCCTCCTGCCAGATGTATGAGGGCGACAGTGTGTGTGTGTGTGTGTGTGTGAGTGTGTGCGCGCGTGCGTGTGTGTGTGTGTGTGTGTGTGCGTGAGTATCCCAATCTCTGGTTTCTCCCTGCTTGATGCTAAAAACCATAAACGCAGTCTAACGTAGTTTAAAGGGACAGTTCAACCAATCATGACAAATCTGACATTATATTCTCCAAACATGATGGAAAAACACCAGAAGAAGAAGAAGCGTGAACTCCAACCGGGACTAAAGTCCAGAGGAATTCAGCTGGAGGGGGAAACGGGGCAGGGCTAATGAAGCTGATGAGGGACAGGTGTGCAAAAGGCCACGCCCACTGACAGAGTCACAGGTACGCGAGACGCCACAGGGAAAAGAAAGACAGAAGAAAAAGCTGCAACCGTGACCCGCGTCTCCAAGACTCCGCCCACAAAAGAGGAAACAGACGACCGGATGACAGTGTGTTCCTCTGATCCAACAACAACTAATACTGCTTTCCCATATTTCTTAGCAGTACGCCGTACTGTGGATATTAGTACGGGGAAATCTGGAAATACGGGAAAATAAGAAATAAAGCAGGAATTCTGAAGCTACCGGGGCAACATCAGACGTTATCAGGCGAACGTCTCACTCCCCACGCCATCGTGGTCGAGAACGCGAGCAGAAGCGTTCCCAATAATTCCAAACGTGGATAAACGGCGTCCGGTTTGAATCCCTATTTCTGTCTCCGGGTCGGATGTCTGTCGGTCGCCGGTTTGTTTTTTTCTCGATGTCCTTTTTAATCTCGTCTCTCCCCCCCCGTCTGTTCCGTTCACCCCCCCGTCCGTCCGTCTGTCCGTCTGACTGACGAGCCGTCCGTCTGGCTTGATGTTTTCTCCTCGTTTCTGTCTCCTTCCTTTTCCTGGTCTGTCTGTCCCGGCTTTGCCAACCTGTCCATCCCTGCGTGGACGGACGGACGGATTCGATCCCGTCTCACTTCTCTCCTCAACTCTTTTTTTTTATGTGTTTTGTAAAAGTGGTGAAAACTGTTCAACATTCCCGGATAGAATTCCGTCAGTTGGGAATAATGAAACCCAAATGGCGTCTCGCGTCGGAAACGTTTGCCTCTTTGAACTTCTCTGGAAAGGGAACGTCAAACCCGGGACTCTGCCCACCACTGCCGGTCCGGTCGCTGACCTTTGACCTCCCATTTGTAAAGCCGGAGACTTTAATTTCGAGGATAGTGACAGAAACGCAGATTAAACCTGAACAAAACCAACAAAGGCGAGAGTTTGTTCTCCAATTATCCCGTGAAATCAGCCGGATCGGCGGCCGTCCTTCCCCTCTTAAAAGGGTTATCGGATGTATGGAAGCTGGTTGGGGGGGGGGGGGGGGCATCGGTGGATTCCTCCACCCGGCCTCTGAGCTCAGGTCCGACGGAGGAAGTTGGTTAAACCGAAATGAAAGCGTCCGTACACGAAACAGCCACAAGGTGAGGAAGAAACGCCCCGCCTTCCGAGCCGCTTAAACGCAATGTGTACAAATGTGGGGGAGGGGACGGGGACGGGGGTCGCTCTGACTGAGGTTAGCAGGGGCGGAGTCAAGTGGGAAAGCGACACCTTGGCGGGCCACTCGCTAGTACGGATGAAGAACATGGCGGACGATGGAGGGAATTGTAATTGGACGTGGCGCGGCGCCCCAGCGATCCGTGCAGACTATTAGCGTAGTCACGAAACGCCACGAACTCGACTGAGCATGCTCCGTGAGTCGGGGCTGCCCCCCGCATCGCCGTGCCGTTTGGCGAAGGGTAGGTCACGTCGCTAGGGCGTGTTTCAGCTGGCTCTGGGTTGCCAGGGTTCTGCACGCGATCTTCGCCGGCGGGCGGGGCGAGCGCGGTCGCCGGGTCACGGCTCTTGTTTTTTTTTTTTATATCCTGCTGCTTGTTTGAAACGAGCGTTTGTGTTTCGTTGCGAATTATTGAAATTCATCAAGCGCTAGTCCGAGCTACGTTTAAGGAATAAAGGCATCAAATCGGCCCCGCCCAGCGATTCACGCCGTTTTCAGCAGAAACCAAGCCGATGTGTCGGAACCGTTGGAACCGGAACCCACTGACGCTGACAGGC
The DNA here is from genome assembly GCF_040956055.1 of Brachionichthys hirsutus. Classification (NCBI taxonomy): domain Eukaryota; kingdom Metazoa; phylum Chordata; class Actinopteri; order Lophiiformes; family Brachionichthyidae; genus Brachionichthys; species Brachionichthys hirsutus. The sequence continues at coordinate 15,389,034 of NC_090903.1, read as the reverse complement.
ACGGAACCGGCTGAAGTGGCGTTCAGAACAAAGTCACGTCTGGCGTGTTGAAGATGAAAGCTTTTAATGGCGTAAGGTTCACTTAAAACACGCGACCCTCAAAACAAAGGCGCTCAGAGCGCTGGCGGAACCGTCCCAGTCGATTAGCGACGCTAACGCGCTTCAACCAGGTTGTTTATTTACCGGAGGGCGAAGGGGCGTGGCCATAGAAGGCGTCTCACGTCAGATAAAGTTTCATCGAAGACCTTTGACCTTCATCAAAGAGGCTTTTTCAGTTCTGAGAGACGAGTCGAGAGTTTAGATACTTGTAGTCCTGTTGCAGCAGAAAACAAAGAAGGGGCCGAAACCACCAAGGCAATCAGACTCCCCAGGAGGATTAGCATTTCCTTTATGAATGCTAATGCTCCCCGGCAGTCTTTCTTGCTCTTCGTGATTTACCATGACCTGGATGACTGAGGACGTACACACAAATGATGATGATGATGATGATGATGATGATTCTGGTTCCTGTTCTGGTTGCCGTGGGCGTCCATGAGCGCCGTGTGACGCTTCTCTTTGCCTTCCATTTCTTTTTCTTGGAGGCAGCTGCTAACTTGCGCTAGCTAACTGTGAACATCTGCTAACTAGCACTAGCTGCTAACTGCTAGCAGCTGCTAACTACCGCTGGATGCTAACTGAATAGATGATAGATAACAGAAGTGAGTGTGAGCCTTCCTCATATGGTTCATCGTCGTCATCATCATCGCCATCAGACCAGTCACGCGGCCCGTTGGTCCGAGAGACGCCTGCTTTCATCCAGACAGGTGTTCTCTGGATGTGATCAAAGCTGTTTCACGAATGAAGCTGAAAACACCTGGTGGAATGAGGTTACCTGGCAACAGGTGAGTCACACGATTGGATGGAAAGAGCAGCCAGAGGGGCGGAGCCTCTCTGAGTTTGGGATGGGGAGGGATCCCCCCCTGTGAAGGACAATCTGGAATCATTGCATCCTGTGATATTTACACATCTGGCGCCATGGTAACGCATCTGGAGCCGGGACTGGTATGACGTCAATGGCTCGGCAAAATATGACATCACTCTGTACCCGCCCCCCTCCTCGGAGGCCGCTCCTCTCTGTGATGCCAAAACAAGCTCCTGACAAAAGATGACCTAAATTCGCTTCTGGAAGCTTCAGAGACGAAGACGGACAGAAAGACACCGGAGAGGACAGACAAACACGACGGAGGACAGACGGACGAGGAGACGCTCGGTTCAAACCAGGAAGCACTCCGGCAGCGCGTCACAAAGGAGGAGCACCACATGATTGGTTGACCTTTCAAAGCTCCTCCCACATTTTTGGTAGAACTTCACACAAACAAACGTCCAACCGTCGCCAATGCAGATTAAAGATTATTAAAATACTATTATGAGTATTTGTTTCATCATTTCACACCACCCATTTGTGACGTCATCGCTGGCTGCTGATGCTAACATGATGTAGCAACGAGGGAGGTCATCGGAACTCAGACCTTTTAATTTGGGTAACAAATAAGGGGCGTGGCTACAACCTAATATCAGCATAAACTCGAACAAGGGGTGGAGCTACGGGTATATTTTACCGACCTGGTCTACCTCCAACAATAATATAATCTTATGATTTATATTTTATATTATTATTTTTATATTTTTATAAATAATAATAATATATTATTGTTGTTGTTGTTTTGTGTTTGTCTGCATGAGTAATCATAAAATTAGCTTCGAAAGAGATTTCTCTCATTTTAAACTCAGATGAAGCGCGTGCGTTTGTATACATGCACACACACGCGCGTGCGAGATAGATCCGTCACGTGACTGTTTAACCTGAAATAATGACCGCCCTGATGAGGAGAAGGCCGCAGCGATCCGGCCTGATAAACCCCGCCTCTGATTAATCGATCCAACATTGAATGTTTAGAGGCCGTTTATGATTCTGATCACTGCCGGTGTAAATAAACCAGAACCAGAATAGCCTTATTTGGGTCTTCCGAACGAACCACCGGAACCTGGTGGGTCCGAATGTGAGACACGGACGCCCTCAGAATAAAACCCAACAATCTCTATTTCAAAAATATAAACATGAAACATATATATATACCCTTTTGATCCAAACCGAAGTTCGGAGAACCCTGAAGAACCCCGGGAGGCGTTCAAAGGCAACAAAAGTGTGCGAAAAGCTCACGTTTGGATTTATTTTATAAAGTAATAAGCTTTAGAATCTGGGCAGCATGGTGCGTGTGTGTGTGTGTATTGTAATCGTGTTAAAAACAGAAATCACTTTCTATGATAAAAACAACAAATAGCACTTTTATTGATAAATGTGATCGAACAGAGGCAGATGATATATTAATATTATATTCTGTCTATATTGCTTGTAGCTGAGATAAAGTCAACATCTGTTCAGTTGTGGCTGCATGAGGTTAAAAACAACAACTTATAAAACGAAATGAAAACGAATTCCCAACATCGTTCAGATAAAACATGGTGTAAACTTTTCACTTCTACCTAAAACATAAAAAAAAACATCTTCGTTCATTAAGCTGGAAGAATATTTGTACATCTCTGTGTGTAAAAACATCTGAGACTCTGCGTCGTTTTTAATAAAGTTTCTCTGGAAAAGAAAAAGACTGCAAACCAAACCGGACATTACAGACGTCATTCAACGCCAACAACGGAAGTGCAAAGAATATACAAAAACAAAAATCAGAATGCGTTTTACAAACCCAAGAAGGAAACTTTTAGAGTGAAAGTCTCATATGTAGACGGTTAGTGACGTCACACCGCGACCGGGAAACCATTCTGGACGTTTTGCGTTATTTGGTTTGTGTTTTCTCCACAATGTTGAAACAAAATCTAATTTAATCACATTTTAAATTAAAAAAAAACTTTTTTTGCTTTTTCTTTTTCCAAATAAACAGCCCAGGTTGATCAGGATCAATACAGAGGAATTGATCAGAGATCAAGACATGAATTTCTTTTATGCGAACATTTATTTATTTGCATTGAATTAAAACTTTTGTTTCGTTTCATTGATCAATATCACCTTTGGAAGAAACCAGGGATCTGATCGGGTGGCGCTCAGTGATCAATATCACAGATCAGCATTCATTTGATCTTATTTCAATGACTGCAGACATATATTGTTGTTTTGTAAACAGGAAATCATCAATAGTAAATTTGTGAAATGATTTTAATAGATTTGTGTATTTTATATTCACGTCAGTAAAACCTGATCAATTATTGGTCTGAACGTTTGTGGTTTCTGTAAGGAAATAATGATTTTTTTTAACCAAATAATAATAAATAAAAATCTATTTTAAAATAAATATTTCATGTTTGCGGTGAATTTAAATCACAGAAGAGAAAAATAATTCAGCTCCAAATCAACCTCGTTAAACGGTCGAATTAAGACTTTAAAGATTCTGTTTGTTCGGCACGTGACACCGCGGGACGACCGCTCGTTAAGATCCGTGCCGGGTCAGAAACACCGGATCCGGTTTAAGAATAAAACCTGGTTCTTATCGGTCAGAACCGGGTTTATCTTCAGGCGCGCTCAGAACCTGAAAAACAAGAACGGAAAGAAACAGAAGAGGAAAAAAAAAATTGTTCTGTCTGAAATGAATTCAGGAATATTTACTGATTATTTGTAATTTAATCCGTTTTCTTAGTTTACCTGAAACGGATTCTGGAAATACAAGATTTTTTTCGCGTGTGTGTGTGTGTGTGCGTGTGTGTGTGTGAGAGAGAGATAACTGCTGTAAATTGATACATTTTTAGATGTATTGTAATTCTCTGATAAAGAGGTGCGTTTGGAGACATGATCAGTCTTAATCGATTTCCTGATCATTAAACGTCACACCAGATCAGAAGGATCAAAAAACGATCAGCTGGTACGTCATGTTTACGCTGCGCTTCGTTTGGTGACGTCATTCCCGTAAAGTTTAAGTCTTCGAGCGCAACCTTTTCCCGACCAGGTGAGCAGCGGTAACCATGGTGATGTAGTCACCTGGAAACGTCGAGCAGACGTGAATCCGATTTGTTAACCCCTAATTGTTTATTTATTTTCCTAGAAAAAAACCGCACGCGCGCACACACACACACATGTGACTACTCCAGAGGTTTTTCTAATAATAATAATAATAATATTAATATTAATAATCTGGATCCGTTCCGTGCTTGGACTTTTAGGCCGGACCTGAGCGGATATGACGTAGGCTTATTCTTCCCCCAACCCCCGATCGTTTCTGATTTTAAGGCTTCATTCATTTATTCGTTTTCTCTCCACAAAAAGAGAGAACAAATAAAGTTCGATTGTCTGAATAAATAATAATAATTAACCCCGTTGTGACACCAATAGAATTTAAATACAATAAATACAAACATAAATAAACGAGTCAAAGGAAGGACTGAAATATAAATATTCTGAAATAAACTGGTACCTTTGGCAAGTCTAGATCAGGAACGAAACTCTGAATAAAATCACCGGAAAGTTTCTTTCTGCGTTTCCTTCCCCCGCAATAACGTGTCGGGGGGGGGGGGGGGGGTCAGTTCAGGAAGGCATTTGGAGTCACCCTCTTCTGGGCGAGCCCCCCGGGGAAGCCCCCGGACCCCCCCGGAGAGAAGGCCGGTAGGGAGCTGTTTCTGAGGGAGTCCGACAGCAGAGCCTGCGGGGGGGGGCTGCAGGCCGACAGGCCGCCGTAGCCCGGCGGGGCCCCCCCGGGTGGGCCCGGTGTCGTCCCTGAGACGTAATACCCGGCAGTCTGCCCGGAGAGCAGCCCGACTGGCGACGTGCTCATCCCGTACGTGTTCGTGAGGATGGAGCGGCCCAGCTCCCCGGTGCCCAGCGGCGGCCCGTAGCCGGCCGCCGGGCCCAGGAAGCCGGCGGAGGCTCCGGTGTAGTGCGGGGGGTGATGGTGCAGCGAGAGGAACGGGGAGAGCTGCCAGTAGAGCGGGTTGCTCGGCCGCTCGTGCGCGCCGTGCGCGCCGTGCGCGCCGAGCGGCGCGAAGCGCAGCCCGCGCTTCATGGCCAGCTTCCCCCGGGACGTGGCGGAGCGCCGCCGCAGCTTCCCGGTCGTCCCCCCGATGAACACGTCGTCGCTGCTCGGGTCCAGCATCCAGTAGTTGCCCTTCCCCGGGTCGTCATAGTGACGCGGGACCTTCACGAAGCACTTATTCAGGCTCAGGTTGTGGCGGATGGAGTTCTGCCAGCCCTGCCGGTGCTCCCGGTAGTACGGGAAGTTCTTCATGATGAACTCGTAGATGCCGTTCAGCGTGAGCCGCTTCTCGGGGCTCTGCCGGATGGCCATCATGATCAGGGCGTTGTAGCTGAACGGGGGCTTGTCGTACTTCCCGCTCCTCCCGTTACTCTGCTCCGGTGTGGCCTTGGCGCGGTCTCCTCCTCCTCCTCCTCCCTCCTCCTCCTCCTCCTCCTCCTCCTCCCCCTCTCCTCCCCGCTCCTCCTTGCCCGACTTCTCCGGGCACAGAGCTGCGGCCACGGAATCCACCTCCGGTGGGTCCAGCGACCTCTCAGAGTCCGAGCCCGGGGGGGGAGAGGGGGTCCCGCGGATACCGGCGGCGGCGGCGGCGGCGGCGGCGTCCGGTCGGTCGCACCTCGCGGGCAGCAGGAGGCTCTTAATGCTGAAGGAGGTGGACCGGTGGACGGTCGGCGCGTCCTTCGTGTCTTCCATGCCCGGTGGCGGGAGTCCCAAGCACGAGGAAGAAATAATAATAAAAAGAACAACAACTCCGGGCGCGTGCACGTCCTCCGTTATCCCGCTGGAAACGAACTAGAGGAGAGACGCGTGGATGGAGGAGTAGAGAGAGAGAGAGAGAGAGAGAGAGGAGAGGGGGGGGGGGCAGAGAAACGAGTCTACATCACAGAGGAGGCGGGGCTTCTCCAACCTGTGGAAGCCCCGCCTCCTCTCACCTGTCGTCTCATCCTTAATCTGTGTCTGTCTTCACGCGCTCCTTAAATTCGTTCATGTTCCCTTTCTGCGTGCACGCGCTGAAATCCGCTCTGGAGTTGGTGCGTAAAGTGCGCGTCTCTCTCTCTCTCCCTGTGCGTAAAGGCGCGCGGCGGTCCTCGGCTCTGCTTCAACAGCGGCGCGCACAAGTCAGTGTCCGCACGCACGCACGCCTGCGTGTCCGTGCATGCGGGCGGGACCGTGCGTGTACGTTGTGGGGGGGCAGCGGGTCCGGCGCTGAAACTGGAGCGCCTCCCGTCGTTAGCGGTCAGTACTGCAGCACCAACAAACACTTATTTACTAACTGATAACAACAACAACAATAATACAGTATTATTATTTATAATGTAGTACTAATATATGATATAATGGCTTTACATCGACTCTCAGGCTGTTTCAGTGTTTACTATTTGCTGAAGAGAACCTCTCTGGAGGTAAACAACAATCAATAACAGTAAACAACAGTAAACAACAATCAACAACAGTCAATAACAGTAAACAACAATCAATAACAGTAAACAACAGTAAACAACAATCAACAACAGTCAACAACAGTCAATAACAGTCAATAACAGTAAACAACAATCAATAACCGTAAACAACAATCAATAACCGTAAACAACAGTCAGCAACAGTAAACAACAATCAACAACAGTCAACAATGGAGGCGGGGAGCTCTGGGAGACGCCCACAACACCAGGGTGATGCTAAAGCTGTTAGCTCTGAGGCTACAGGGAAGCGTTCCATGGAGGAGATCCTCTGAGACCCGGGTCGGTCAGAACTGAACGGAACCCGTTTATGTTCATTTATTTGTGACGTCTCTCCTTCGGGCGTTTCAAGCCAATCTTGGGACGCTGGATCTGGGGACGCTGGATCTGGGGACGCTGGATCTGGGGACGCTGGATCTGGGGACGCTGGACCCCACCAGGCCCCTGGAGTCTCCAGGTTTTGATGTCCTTTGACAGAGGTCACACTGTTTTATGAACCAGGAGAGAGTTCATCAACATTTATTGTCGGACTATGATGGGAGCCGACAGTCTGTCTGTCTGAATGAAGGATCACCGATCAGGTTCCTCGGCCCCCAAACTCGGCCTGTCTCTCCGGTCGTTTCTGTGTCCTCTGCGCCGGGTCTTTGATTGACCTCTGACATCACATCGTTCGGTCTCACCGCTGCCGTCCTCATGTGGATGTCGAGGACATCTCAACCAAACCGTCCTTATTTCCCGGTGCTGGTCTGTCACCCACCTACATTCAAATCCACTGTGACAGGTAGGACAGTATCATCAGCAAAGAAGATCTTCTGCCCTCATCAGGTCCAGC
>NC_090903.1:15364233-15376733 GCF_040956055.1 Brachionichthys hirsutus | reverse complement strand
CTGCTGCCCCAGAAATAGACCGAACTGCTAGAAAGTAGAAACGTTAAAACCTTTTTGATCAAAGTAACGTGAAAAAGCTAAATGAGTTTCACAAGCAGGTCGTTCTGATTCCTTTTTGCTGTTTTCTGAAGTTTATCTCTCTTTGTTGAATCTTCACAGGAGTCTGTTTCAGAATGGTGAGTTTCTCTATGTGTCCTTAAAGGTGTAATACTGCACTGTCCCGGTACTTTGTCCTGGTAGTTTGTCCTGGTAGTTTGTCCTGGTAGTTTGTCCCGGTACTTTGTCCCGGTAGTTTGTCCTGGTAGTTTGTCCTGGTAGTTTGTCCTGGTAGTTTGTCCTGGTACTTTGTCCTGGTAGTTTGTCCTGGTAGTTTTTCCTGGTACTTTGTCCTGGTAGTTTGTCCTGGTAGTTTGTCCTGGTAGTTTGTCCTGGTAGTTTTTCCTGGTACTTTGTCCTGGTAGTTTTCCGTAGTGACTTTTCGCTCTTCTGGTTTTACTTTGTGAAGGAAACTCCACCGTTCATTCTTAAGACCTTCTTTCCTGCTTCTCTTCAGTACACGGAGGACAAGGGTCTCCGCCTGGGGCTGGTCGGCTGGGTGAAGAACACCTCCGGTGGGACAGTGGTGGGACAGGTCCAGGGTCCTGCTGCCACGGTGGAGGAGATGTAAGTGGGCTTCATTTGTGCAGATGGTCCAGGTTCTTCTATATGAATCCATGTCCCCGCAGTCTTTGCCGGTTCCTCTTCATCCTGGATCTCTTCGGTTTAGTTTTAGTCCTAGTCTCTTGTTTGTTCATGTTCTAGGTCCCTCCCTGACAGCGGTTCTGATCGGTTCTGTGCCGGCTCCCTGTGGATTTTTGTTGGCTGGTAGTTGGACTGTCCTCCCGTTGACCTTTCTTTTTCCTTGGGTTGATTGTGTTCTGTTCTGGTCAGGGATCTGGAGTGTTTCTATTTCAGCCACTAGATGGCGTCCTCCGCCTTCTTCAACAGGAAGAATGTGATGTCTTCATGGTGTCTTCATGGAGACATCACTGGCACCTCTGTCTTGTCTCTGGAAATCACCAATAATCAGGGAAACGGAGGCTCTGCTTGTTTTTCTGGGAGTGACGTCACAGGGGCGTGGCCGTCTCATGACCACTGCCTCCGGGAATGTGTCTCTCACACAGTGGTGTTTGTTTTTGACTCGGTGTCGCCCCGGGCGGGTGGAGATCACCCCGAAACAAGGAGAGGATCAATAAGAAAGCGGCTGATGTTGATTCTAGACGGGCCTAAAACCGGAACCACAACGGGACGTGAACCGAGCTCCCTCGTGCTTTAGGAAATGGGCCTTTGATCATGTTCCTGCGTTAACGAGCTCCCTCACTTCCTTCCTGACCGCTCACTTTCACCACAACCTCACTTCCTGCTGGGCGTGGGAAACAGGAAGCAGCTTTGGAGAGGAAAAGGGAGAGAGGGAGAGAGAGAGAGAGAGAGAGAGAGAGAGAGAGAAACTGGTTCCAGGAAGAGGATCAAACACATTTAATGATTAACCAGATTAAAGTTCTGGATTATTCACACCTGGCTGGTTTTATGTTGTTTTTATTCCGTGGGTGTGTTTTAGTATGAATCCGACCAATCAGGGGTCACCCCCAGATTCACAGATAAATTCATCTGGTTTTAGTTTTGTCCAGATGAAGGTGAACGTCGTCATGACGACGCTGTTCCTGCCAGGAGACGGATGTGTGTGTGTGTTTGAGATTAAAGCGTCCGGCTGCTAGCGCTGACGCTAAACTGGACAGCAGTTAGTGGGTCACGGAGCAGACCGGTCCAACGGAGACGAGGCTGGACAGCTGGTCTCTCTCGCTCGTTGGGGCTGCGCTCCGGGGGGGGGGGTGTGCGTGTGTGTGTGTGTGTGTGTGTGTGTGTACTATACACACCACATGTAACTTTACATTATGTTTCATTGTAATTTGAGAACGCAGGAAAAGTAGTGAATAAATAATAAATGGCTGCTAAGCTAAAAGCTAATATTTCTCCTCTTCATCAGACTCTCATTCAGCATGATGGTGATGAGGATGAGGAGGAGGAGGAGGAGGCTGAACCTTACATTGGTCTCATCCACAGGAAGGAGTGGTTGAGTAAAGAAGGAAGTCCATCCAGCCGCATCACCAGAACCTGCTTCTCCAACCAGAGGACCATCGACCGGGTGGAGCTGACTGGCTTCAGGACTCGCTTCTGACCAACAAATCAAGCCAACCCCCGCCGCATCCAGACCCGAGCATCATTCAATCTGTAGTTCTACAGATCTGTAGTTCTACTGGTGCCGGATCGTCGATCAGCGATGATTGGATGCTACAGAATCCTTAAATCCGGATCCCAGATTAGAATTTGCTGCTTGTCAATAACTTGATAAAACTAGATCTCGATTGATCAGTCTAGAACTACTCAATCTGGAGTACTTTACTCCTTGTAGTAGTCCTACCCGTACTGCAGTACTAGCACTATTTCTGTTCCTCGTCTGGCAGGAATATTTTCCCGTTTGATGTGATTCATAATAAATAATATTTTCTCTAAACCCCCCCCCCCCCCCTTTTTTTAGTTTTTGTCTGTTTTTTTCTATCGTCCAATCAACCGCCTGATGGTGATCGGATCATTGATCTCAGAGAGTCGACAGGAACCTGGAGAATGCTCAACCCAGAGCCCCCCCCCCCCCCCAGAGAGCCCACCCACACGCTTCCTCTGCCTCTTCCTCTTCCTCACCCGGCAACCGGCTTGGGATCCCTTGCTGGTCACCATGGAAACACCAGTGCTTGTGAAAGCGTTTGTGGGCGAGCTCCAGAAACAGAAGTTGGTCTCTCCCGCCCACGCACCTGTTCTCCACTCGCACCTGAGTGGGTGCTGATTGCCACCTGTTGCCAGGCAACATGTCCAAGCTGGGCCGCTGAAGAAACGCTGCTCTTTGTGACAGTCGGACGTCACATGGGCGTGGGGGGGGGGGCGCTGTGACGGATGAAAGGCTAGCCCGGGTCGGGGCCTCCGACCTCGGCGTGTCCCCCCAACACGGAAACATGAGACACGCTTACCCTGGTTAGTCTGGATTATTCTGATGAGGTTTTATAAAGCGCGTTAAATGCCCCGTTGCTATGGAAACTACCGGGCAGGACCAGAGGTGACACCTGTATAGTTAAATATGTGCTATTTATTGTACCCTGTATGCTTCATACATTTGTTAGCTGGGGTGCTAGCTAGTAAAATGCTAGCAGCATTTGTGTTAACGATAGAAACAGCAACATAAAGTTGCATAAAGTTTTTTTGGTGTTGTATAAAGTTCTGTTCTCTGACCGCTGACTTTGTGACATCATCGTTTTCGTTTTGTTAGTCTTTATGTGTGTGATTTAAATGGCTGAATAATAAGTGGTAGCCCTGCTCTCAACACCTGTTGCATGATGGGAATTACCCCGGTGACCTCTGACCTCCTCTTCTTCAGCACAAACATGGCTGACTGGATTTCTGCGTGGTGTCTGGTGTCTCATTTAGATGCCACCGGGCTAATTCACCGACACTGGGATGTCCTTCAGACCCAGAACGCGTCGTCCTCGCGGACGAGAGGATGTGATGTCACAACCTCCAGGTCCCTCAGGTGTAACCGGACAGGAAGTGGTTCCTGTGATCCCGGGAGGATAAGTGAACCCTGAGTGTGGAATGTCGGAGCGTGAAGTTCTGATCATGAACCCAGAACGGGTCAGCAGGACCAGGAGGAGGAGTCCTGTCCGTCCGTCTGACTCACTGGCCTCCACCACCTGCTGCACCTGCCTTGTTAGTGCTACATGCTATGCTACGCTCACCAGCTAGGTTCTAACAGGACAAAACATTATAAGGAGATTCATCTACAGGCTCCTCCCTCCTCCTATAGACCGGATTCATCTGCAGGCTCCTCCCTCCTCCTATAGACTGGATTCCCCTACAGGCTCCTCCCTCCTCCTATAGACTGGATTCCCCTACAGGCTCCTCCCTCCTCCTATAGACTGGATTCACCTACAAGCTCCTCCCTCCTCCTATAGACTGGATTCCCCTACAGGCTCCTCCCTCCTCCTATAGACTGGATTCCCCTACAGGCTCCTCCCTCCTCCTATAGACTGGATTCCCCTACAGGCTCCTCCCTCCTCCTATAGACTGGATTCACCTACAGGCTCCTCCCTCCTCCTATAGACTGGATTCACCTACAGGTGACATCTCATTCTCTTCTTTCTGTTTCTTCCTTCTGGTTTTAAACACTCGGCCTCCATTTAGGAGAGTCTGCTTGGCATCATGCAGCCTCTGCAGACTCCGAACCTCCTCCTCTTCCTCCTCCTCCTCCTCCTCCTCCTCCTGCTGCTGCTGTCTGAATCTCCGCCTCTCACTCGGTTTTAAAAATAAGGAGCGCTTTGTATTATTCCAGCGCGGCCCCGAAGGGTGGAGACAGTCGTGAGCCAGACCGAACCTAGAAATGCTTTGTCATTACTGCGAGGTTTTCTATTTATGCCCCTCCAGGCTTTCGTAGGTCGCAGACAGCTACAGCCAATCAGCGTTCTCCACTTCACCCTGTCCTTTGGTCCGGAAGGATGAAACAATGAAACACGACTTTGTGATTTAAAGTTCTGATATATTGTTTTTGTTTGTTTTTAACGGAACACATTTCAAATTATTTACACATATTTGTTGACATAATCTCTAATTTGGTTGAGATGATGACGTATTTGAGCAGTGACCGTGATCACTCCGCCCCGCCAATGCGACAGGGTGTTTAAACCGAGCGCACCCCGCGCTGCAGTCCGGGCTGTGCTGAAGCTGAGGGAGGACAGAGGGTGGTGAGGAAGAGGAGGAGGATGAGGAGGACTTGAGGACGTTGTTTGTGCAGCGAGACCCCAGAAGCCCGAAGCCCGAAGCCCGAAGCCTCTCCTACCGGGACTCCTCCGCGCTTCCGTCGGCCTTCAGGTGAGAGTCGAGCCGGGCGGGCGTTCATCTGCTCCACGCGGTAGGGGGGGCGTCCGGTCCGGTCCGGTCACCCTGGCGTGTCTGCACCGTTCCCGTTTTAATGTCGAACCTCCACCCGGCCGATCATTTCGGAGGCCGCCGGTACCGATCGTAGCCCCGCAGCTCCCCGCCGCGCGGTGGATCCTGCGTGGATCCTGCGTGGATCCTGCGTGGATCCTGCGTGGATCCTGCGTGGAGCCTTCACGCTGCGGGTAGAAGAGAAGCGGCCTCATCATCATGTCGGATTCATGAAAGAGGGATTCTCAAGTACCGCCGGGATGAGGATGAGGATGATGGTGCAGATCATACACTACCCCCCCCCCCGGGTACTCTCTGCTGCATTTCGTGTTGTGTTTTTACACTTTTAGGTAGTTTAACCTCCAGTCAGGATTATTTTCCGACATTATTTTGCTCGTTTCATCCGGATTGCTGCAGGAATCTGACGTTTCTTTTGCGCAGATCCTGCTTCAGAGTAATTATGTAATCAGATCCAGGCTGGGCTGCTGCCCCCCCCCCCCCCCCCCATCGGCCCTTCGCTTCTCTGGTTTTAGTCCACCCTTCTCCTCCTCCTCCATCCTCCCTTCATTTCTGAGATGAAGCGGCCTCAGCTTGTTGCTTGTGAATGTTGATCAAAGGACTCAAAGTGAACGGAGGATCCGGTTTAGCTTCCAGCTGTTGCTGTCCTGCTGTAGCTTAGCGTTAGCTTCCTGATAGCATGTGTCATGCTAGCGGGATAGAACGAGAATCCAAAGTGAAGAAGTTTTGCAGATGAAAAAGGAATAAAATAGTGTTTTTCCTGATTAAACTATCCTTTGTAATTTACACTGCTAGTTATTCTATTAGTGAGATTCTACAAACTATCATGATGGGCGGAGCTCTGGCTCATCTTCACAGCCTCCACCAATCACCTCCCCTGTTTTATCTCTCACTAAAGGACTAAAAACAAAAAATATTCTCACTTTGACATTCTACAGTTATTCTGATCAGATCCAAATTAATGAATTCCTTCGACAAACATTCAATTCATTGAGTTACTCTGCTACCTGTAGCTATCTGGTACCTGTAACTAGCCGCTAGCTGCTACCTGTAGCTAGCCGGTACCTGTAGCCAGCTGCTACTTGTCGGTCGACCAATCGGAGCAGCTCTGCTCGGAGGTTACTCAAGGACAGTTTCTCCTTCTGTGTGACGTCAGAATCCAGATCGGCTTGTTTTCACTAGTCCGTAAACAGAGCCAGGAATAGATGAGACCAGGACGCGGAGGGGTTCTAGCGGAATGCGATCAAAGGGTTCTGCTGTTCTGTGTTCTCCAGTTCTGGTTGATTTAGTTTCATGATCTTCCTTATTTGACAGCTTCTTCTTCTCTGGTGAAATTCACGTTGACATGTTTATATTTTTAGGACGACCAGCAGGACGATGGGAGGAGCGGAAATGTTTGTTTTTCCGTGGGTCACATGTCCCACGGCCCGGCTCGGTCCTGAGTGGCCCAAACCCACGTTACGGGGTGTGTTTGTTGCCGGGACAACGGTGTCGTCGGTGGGCGGTGTCATTGTTTATTATATCCGTCATAACATTTGAACTAAAGACCAGGACAGACGGGGGGGGGGGGGCTCGGGTTCGTCTTTGGGACAGAAAGGGGCGGCGGCCATGAGGCCATTAACATAAAGGGGGCGGTTCATTGATCGCTCTGCTGGCGTAGCGGAGGGCGGGGTCGCAGACGGTTCACATTAAGAGCAGCTTGAGCTGTGATGTCATCGACCCAGGAGGAAATGAGGATATGTGATGTCATCGACCCAGGAGGAGGCCAGGGTCCTGCTCTGTTTACTTCTGGATGAAGCTGGAGCGTGCTGATTGGCTGATGAGTCCGGATCAATGACTTTGATCTGAAGGCTGTGGTGATCGGTTGAAGGTGACCGTCGTCTTCATCGGTCTTCTCTATATTTAGCTTTGCCGCTCTCCGCCTCCCCTTCCCTCGCTTGTCCTCCTTCCAGAACTCTCCTCCCTCTCTCCGTCCTCCTTTCTCTCCCCCCCCCCTCCATCCTCTCCTCCTCTCACCCTCCCTGTACATTTGTTTTCTTCCCTTTGCCTCCTCTTTCTCCTCCTCCTATCCCTCCCTCCTCATTGAGACCACACCATGACGTTTTCTCCTCCTTCGGCTTTATGATGGAGGGATGACATGAAGGTGGAAGGACGGACTGAGGAGGACATAAGGGAGGAGGAATAAACAAGGAGGGATGGGGAGGTGAATAAAGAAGGGATGACGGAGGTCAACCGGTGAGAGAGGAGGATGAGAAAAGGGACGAACGATGATGGCCTGGATTCTGAAAATACCACCTTAAAGGGCCAGTACTCCTCCTCTTCCTCAAACCTTCATCTGGTGTCGGAGTCAGGAGGAGAACACGTTTAAAGGGTCGGTCCCGTCAGAATCAAGTTCGGATCAACCGGCCCCAAATAAAGTTTCAATAGATCAAGTCCTCCTCTAGTCCTCCCCTGGGCGTGTCCTCCTCTAGTCCTCCCCTGGGCGTGTCCTCCTCTAGTCCTCCCCTGGGCATGTCCACCTCTAGCGGGTTCTCTGTGTTCCTACTGGCGGTCCAAGCGGGGGAGGAATGTGGTTGTCATCTGGGTGTGGCGTGCTTCCACATTCCTGCATTGTTCCAGATGTGTTCAGGGACACGCCCATCTCGAGCGGCATGTTGCTGTTGTTTACCGCCTCAAATGACAGAGGCAGAGCTGTTTTAGGTTGCTGGTTCAAAACCCCAACAGTGGCTTTGCATCATGAGAGCCATGGACATGCTAACAGCTAACTCTTCACTCCATTCATTGTCTCCTTGCCTCCAAAAAAAACAAAACAAAACAAAACAAAAAAAAGGAGGCGCCGCCAGAGCGAAACGTTCTGGATGCTGTTCACTGCTCTCTGTGGCTAACTGCTGCTACCAGCTAACTGCTATACGTACTGACTGCTACTAGCTGCTAACGGCTACTACCAGCTAACTGCTACACGTACTGACTGCTACTAGCTGCTAACTGCTACATGTACTGACTGCTACTAGCTGCTAACTGCTACACGTGCTGACTGCTACTAGCTGCTGACTGCTACTACCAGCTAACTGCTACATGTTACTAGCTGCTAACTGCTGCTACATGTACTGACTGCTACATGTACTGACTGCTACTAGCTGCTGACTGCTACTAGCTGCTGACTGCTACTAGCTGCTAACTGCTACTAACTGCTACACGTACTGACTGCTACTAGCTGCTAACTGCTACTAGCTGCAGACTGCTACTAGCTGCTAACTGCTACTGCTGTGGTCCTGAAGGATTGGGGGTCGTCCTTGAGCAACGTGGGGCGTCGGGGCTCCGAAGCGGTTCCAGACTGGAAACACGTCTGACATGTTCTCTAGTTGTCATCCATGTAATGAAACGACGATTCCTTCAACTGACGTCTCCGGAGTCGCTATGACAACAAAGAGGCTTACACCACAGACCTCCGCCCCCCCCATGGAGGTGTAACATGACTCCTCAGTGACATTGTGTACAACACTTTGGTATCACGAGGCCCGTCTAGGAGTCATTAGAAATCAAATAACCCCCCCCCCCCACACCTGGGGGAGTTTGGACCGGGCCAGCGGAGCGCTAACAACTTCCTGTTTCCATCCATCCCGTTAGATCTGAGGGAACATGTACTGGTTCATTTAGGAGCAGCCAATAGCAGGCCTTCCTGATGTCAGCTGATGTGGCCCCGCCCGGATCAGTGTGACCCCTCCCTTAACCGCTGGCATTCCTCCGTTGCCAGCCTTTTATTCCCTCGTTCTTTTGTGGGAGTTTGTTTAGTCACATGATGGAGCGCAGGGGCCCCGGAACATGAATGAACGGACCGACCCGGCTTTAGACCTGTATGTGGTCCAGTGACCCCGGACAATCAGCTGGTCTCTGTCTCTTTAATTAGCACCGGTTTTATGTTTCCTGTCAGACTTGGAACATTATTGCTTATTGATCATGTCAAGCGCCACTGATCAGGTTTGTGTTTTAGGGATCAGGGTTAGGAATCCATTTAGCACTAGCAACAGGTGACCTAACGGAGCCATGTAACATGCTAAAGTTGTCTTCTATCTTCTATCACCACGCATACAGAGGTTAGCTTCTTAGCATTAGCGGTGGGTGGCATGAACTAGCGTGTGGCTAGTTAGCCTACAGCTGTGTCACGGTGAATGTGTGGAATGAGGAATGTTCAGCTCCCATCCAAAGTAATCTGATTACAGACTGATCATTGGGAGTCTGATTCAAACATGATCAATAATTCAGACTGAGAGGAAACGAAATCAATCATTACATTATTTTTTTTTAATCTGCATTCTCGTATGCCGATGAACCAATCAGGCGAAGGATGCGGGTTTTCACACGAGGACGATGAAATTAGGAGGAAACCATAACTTTATTTAAAACACAATGAATCTCACTGCGCAGAAACTTAAATAATGTCGTGGCCCATCTGAGCTGGTCCAGTGTCGGCCCCCTTTGGACCAGGACCTCGGCCCCCTTCAGGCCTGAGCAGGGACCACCCCCCCGGACCACCTTTGGATTTGATGTTTGGATACTGAATTGGGCGCCGTCCTCCACCAGCAGCCCGTCGGTCCGGGCGAGGTCCATCGTTCTGCTCCTTTGTGTTTGAAGGTCACCGGCGAGAGAAGACTCGTTTTGTCCTTCGTTGTTCTGTCCGTCTGTTGGACTTCCTTTCAGGGCGAGGGCTGGACGGCCGGGACGGCCCCCCGGCGCCGTCAGGGATCTGGGCTACACTCGGCCCGTCGGACACAGCGGCCATTCAGGAAAGGAATGACGGAGGAAAAGCGCTTTTATCTGGGAATGGGACAGTCCGTCTTTTGGCTCCAGACGGCAGGAGAAGCTCCACAAGGGGTCCATCGATGGTGGGGGGGGGGGGGGGGCTGCTGGGGCCTCCGGTCAGAATGGCGAGCGTTGATGAGTAGAAGAACCAGAACCTCACTGAGCTCGAAGGGCTCGTTCTCCTGAGATCTTTGGGTTGAGCTCCAAAGGGACGCGACCTGAACCCGGCAGAGACCGGCAGAGACCGGCAGAGACCGGGGCTATGACATCGGCGCTTCGCTGTTCAACGTGTCGAGTGCTTTTGTTGATCTATATTTAATAAGCCCCTCCCCCCCCCCCCCCCCCCCCCCCGTTGACAGACGCCTCTGATGTAAACGATGTTTAAAGGCAAATGTTCAACGTCAAAAGGAGTTCTCCCCGTTTCCATGGTAACACATGTCCATGTTGCTGAAGGGATGGGATGTTGAGAGAAGAGTGAGGAGTTGACCTTGTGTGTTTGGTTTATTTGTTCCCATGGCAACCGCTAAACGCATTGGCTGCTAACCTTCAGCGCTAACCCAATTAAACTGGGCAGAGGTGCGGTTTGTCCTGCCGACCTGTAAACCTGTCGGGGGGACCACATCCGGACCAGAACCGGACCAGAAGCCGGCGGTTCCGAGGTTTTCAATCTGCTGCTGGAGCTTCTTCTCTGCGTCCTCCGGGGGACCGGATGTTGACGCGGCTCGGCCCGCTTTTCGTCCGTCTCCGTCTCAGCAGAGACGATCCAGCTTTGCCTTTCATTGTGTGTGTGCGTGTGTGCGTGTGTGCGTGTGTGTGTGTCCCTCCCAATGGGGAGGTGAGAGTAGCTCGGCTGGCGTGGGAGTTGAATCTCTGCTTGGGACTCTGTTTGGTTGCCATGGCGTTGCCATAGTGAGCAATTATTGCTTGAATGGGGAAGCAGTGAAGACCCTCGAGATGCAGAGAGGCGGCGCCGGCGGCGGCGCTCGGGTCATCTGAGGGAACGTCTCTGCGGCAGATTCAGGGCGGCTCCGCCTCCTCTGATTCAGGACGCCACACGGATCCGGTTTCATCCGTCCGATAAAGATGGATGCTTCCTGGTGTCACCCGACGGATGTACGGTGATGCAATAAATGACCTCACTGACGAGGTCGACTCCACCCCTACCAATAATTCGATGCTATTGATCCGTGTGGAGATCAACGGTAGCACTAATGCCGACGCCCACAGCGCTTTGTAATGTCTAACAGATTTCATCTCCTTTGTATTTAGATCTGCTAAAGCGCCAGCAGAGAGTCTTTGTGCCGTTTGACGAGTGGGCGCCAGCACAGTGCATGCTGGGACAGCCGTAACCATGGTGATCTGTGGTTTGGACTCAATAAAGCCAGTGAGAAAGCGTTTGTGTTTGATCAGAAGCTTTTATTTCACTGTTGATGAGGCGAGTTCTGGCGGCGGCGGCGTTAGCCGTAGCCTGCTAGCATGACATTCAGCAAACAACTGTACTGATCTAAAGTACGCATCTATAAACAGACACAAGTGCGTGTCGTTTGTCTCTGAAGGACAATCGATCTGATTCGGTCTCTTTTTCACGCGAATCAATAAGTTATTTCTGACCCGATTGATTCGATCGCAGTAGCATGACGTCGTCGTTAATTCTGTTCAGCAGCTTCACTAGTACGAAGCATCCGTCTGACCCCGATGGAGCTATTGAACGCATCTTCTGGGTCCCTGAAGGCATCGCTGGCTGTAGTAACGGCTTTGTCCAGAGGGGGCAGCGTTCTCTCAGTTTACAGGAGACCCCGGAGCCGCTTGAAGTTCTGGTCACATGATGTTGGATGTGAGGAAGTTGTCTTCATCGGCGGATGAAGACAGTGGAGTAATTTATATTTAATTTATTGTTATTTTGCATCTGTGGAGTAATTTAATATTTTATTTGTATTGTTAAATGACGATTTATGTACGAAGGACTTTCAACGGAAACAAGACCGCAAGGGCTTTTTAGAAATGCTCCTCTTAGACAGGATGTTTGACTGTACTTGTACTGTAATACATGCTACTGTGTGACTGTACTTGTACTGTAATACGTGCTACTGTGTGACTGTACTTGTACTGTAATACATGCTACTGTGTGACTGTACTTGTACTCTAACATTCTATCTAATAAATATATTCATCATCATGACAACTTGAGGTCGGATGTAGCGACTGATAAGAAGAAAACACACAGCGGGAACAAAAGACGTGCATTTGGCGAGGCGGTGGTTTCGTTGCTGTGGTAACGAATTAAAGAACAGACGGATTTCGTCGGACGCTGGACGTGGACTCGTCCACTCGTCCCGTCCTGTCGAGGACGAGCGTTTGGATACGAACTGAAGCCGCTCACTGTCCTCCGTTTGTCTCTGCAGGTCGTGGACGAGCTTCACGTCCGCTCTGACAGCGTGTAGTTTGAGCGTCCCGTCGCTAACGGCAGCAGGTGGGCGGGGCTCCGAGGAGGACGCGATGACGTCGGTAGCGGCCGAGTTGGAGCACATGGACATCCAGCAGCAGTACAACGACGGCGTCAACAACCGGTGGGACGCAGACGAGTGGGACAACGAGAACAGCTCGGCCCGCCTGTTCGAACGCTCTCGGATCAAAGCCATGGCAGGTAGGAGGACGGACCGTTGGGTGGACGGGTG